>NC_142857.1:15757575-16060606 GCF_061612785.1 Hesperophylax consimilis
ACTTATATAGTAATCCCAGACTTTTCAAATAAAAATCCAGACATAAAGTGGATCTAATTGTAGGGTAGATAAATATGGGGGAGTAAAATTTTCGGTCACAAATTCAAGTAACATTTTTAGAAGATCCGTGAAAAATCACGGGATATTATAATTGTGGGATTTGTGAAGCTGGAAGTATGTTTAAAAAAAAAATCCTTAGGATTCTACAGAAGAAATTTACCTTTCAAATGTTAGTAAACTTGAAAAATTACGTCATGTATCAAACATTTAAAATAAAGAGTTGTTAAATAATAAAAAATATTTTATTACGTGCTTTATCGCTTGTCTGATATTATTTATACTTATCAGTTCCAATTTTGAAAATTAGAAGTTTATTTAAATTTAATAATTTTACGCACTACGTAGGAATACAATTTTAAAACACTTCACGCGTGCACACATGCACCGACAACCGAAATTAGTATGTTTTACATTTTTATTACTTGCAGCACCTAGTCATATCAACTGACCAATAATAATCGATTCAAACTCATTCGATTCTGTTTTTGACTGACATTTTGATTCTTAAATATTCATTTGAATTCTAATTCAATAGATTCTTGAACACCCGATTTAATTGAATGAATTTTCGTCCAAAAATATATATATATTCGTCCAAAAAGGTTGAAATTAGGTAAATAAAGGTTTTTTAGGCATTATAATTGTCTTTAGGTCTAGTTGTCGTTTTTTTTTCGTAGTGAAATTTTTTCTAACTATCATCTTTTTTCAAAACAAAAATTGGAACACTTTGTTTTAAACATGGCCTGCTTTATTTTGTACAGAGGTCAAGTAGGAACCTATTAAAAGATAATGATAAATTAATTCGTTGTTAGCAGAGTAATCTTTTCAAGTGGTTAACGGCAAATTTGCTTCTACAAAGTTTACGTTTGAGAAAGAGAGTGGATTTACAGTATTTATTCGCTTACCTTCCACGTTAATTTAAGAAGTTTCTTACTCTGTCTCCATGGTATCATACCTCTGTGGCATGGCCCATAGACTGCTATTCACTATTTGCTCTTAATAGCTTTTGCCAACCATTCAGGTCACTGACCCAAGTTTGCCTATCTGACGAAACACTGCAATTATACGCCCCGTGACTAAGAAGCAGCTTCAAAACACGACAAAAATTGCAAATAATAAAAAAATGTATAATTTGTGTCCTAGTTACGAAAATAGGTACCTACGTACTTTCATTATTGCCCTGTTGAGAGACGCACTATTTGCAATCGAAATGTTGCTTTAGCTACGTTTAGTGACAAGAATTCCCAGGTGCTTCCCACGCTTTCCTTTTTCCCTTCTCGTGTCCCCCCCCCCCCCCCCCACTTCTTTCAAACAACATTCCCTAAATGAGGTTCACAGAATACGGGTAGTTGGAACTCTTGTGCGGCAGTAGAAATGGGTGATTGGAAACAACTCAGCACATTTCAAGTCAAAATATTTCACCAACAAATGTAGATATAATATATGTCGACGCCATCTAGTGGAAAAATTCTGCACTAACAAAGCCTTTCCCACAAAAATAAATTTGGTCGTTCACAGGTGAAAAATTATAACAAGCAGTAATTGTCGATTGAAGTACGTGTACATATTGAATTATTTGGAGGACATTTAACATCAGAAGGTGCGGGTTCAATTGCCGTCGGCGGCATTTATTTTTACTCGGTAGATATTTTCAATTTGTATGGAATTTTCAGGCGAGTAATTAATGCTTATACTGATTTGTATTTAAACCTGTTATAGTGCATATGTGTCACCGCTAATGAGATAATACGCAATCTATCAAAAGTTCCTTAAAGGAGTATTGAATCTACCTATTGCTGAATAACCAGGTAACCAATCTTTCTCTTCTCTTCCATGTCTCTCCGTCTCAAAAAAATCTAATTAGGTACCGCACTGCAGTCCGGTGATAAATAGTGCGACTGAACGGTCAACCGTCTAGCCAAAAAGCTCGTCCACTCTGAAATATACAAGTCGTTTTGCAATCTATTTTCTACCTGGGTCACCCGAAATAATATACCTATCACGAGAATACAAACTATAATTCTTGCACAATATCGCGTAGGTATGTAGGTATAATATTACGTGGGCATTCTGGGTGCACGGTTATTATTCTATTCAGGGCGGCCCTGAGCAAACGACGCCTGGCAGCAACTTGTCTTCTTGCGCCTGCACCGAACCGGCCCTGCTTCCATCTGCAGAACTTATTGTGAAAGGAATGATCATAGAAAATGAGGATAAACGTGAAATCGGAAGACGGCCATTATGGCGACTGATGAAATTTAATTTTCTATGATGAAGCCCCCTCTCTTATTCGTGCTGTAGATTTCCGTGATATGTTTAAAATTGATCACGATAACCTACGCTAGGAGATGGCACTTCTTTGTAATAATGTTGTGCTTTTATTAAAATAGGTCCAATTAATGTTATTTAATATAAACATATATTTTAATTTACACTCGGCTTATTTCTACTACACACTAATTACAAACATTTTTTTCTTTAAATATGCTTGCCTAGTTACATTTTTAATTTCATTGTTAACTAAGCCTATTTGAATACCTTCCGTTTTTTTTTTATTTGTTCAATCTTTTTGCTTAAATGATTTTTCTTTTTTTGTCGTTTATTGATAATAATTTTAATATAAATAAAAATTTTAACGTTAGTTTGTTAAAAATCTTAAATCTCCGAAAATTCTTCACCGATTGCTTTGAAATTTTGACACAATATTGCTTTCGAATACGCATGTGTTTTTATATACCTATATTATATAGATGTCACCTGTGACAGGTAAAAACATGTTTTTTTATCAGAACCATCTGTTGGACGTAAAAGCAACACGCGTTATTGTTTCTCTATCTGTACAGACAGACTGAGAACAGACCGAGACAGACAGAACGCCTGGCGGGGTACAGCTAGTTATTTTAATATTTTGTTCACATTTTTTGGTTATAAGTTTGGTAATTTATTTATTTAATTGATTTAATGACCTGATATCTTTAGTTTTTATTTCCTAGCGGCCAAAGCGTTATAATTAGGTGCAATCATTCAATTAATACATTATTCATAAGGGCATTTCAATGTTTCAATTTGTTGGTTTTTAACTACAGTATTTTCAGCCATCAATAACCATTCTTACGAAATGTTGTAAATATCGTAAAACCATCACAACACTTTCACCTAAATGTTTACAAACTGAGTTAACTTTTTTACAAATATTTGCACCCTTGAGAATCGAATCCAAAAGTTTTTTTATCTACCCATTTTTAGTCATTCTAGCCAGCAGTAAAATAATATTACATTTAATTTGTTTCGTGTCTTTTACGCATCTTGAAATGTGCCAATAACGTGTAAGAAAAAATATGTTTTAACGTTCGCTAGCATATTTTTCATCGGTTGCATCATGCCCCTTTATTCTTTTCTGGTCTTACTTTAGAGTGTCAGACGGTCCCCTCACGACACCCTTCGACTAATGGAGGGTCAAGTTGAGTCACCGTCCTTTAGCCGACGCCCACCATTCAAGCGAAGAGGATTGTCTTCATTCACTCGCAAGATTATTCTTGACTTTGTGAGGCTTTTGTTCGACCTCGTCCTTTCTTTTATTAGTCTTATTGTGAGGTTTGGTCGTCGGGTTTTAAAAATGCTTTATAGCATTACGATAGCTTTAAATGTATAATACATTATTTTAAAGTAAGTAATCAAGATATTATTTCGGCATAAACATGCCACTTACGCATCTGTCTGAGTCTTAGATAAACCGATGCACAATGTATTAATGTTTTAAGATTCTTACTTTTAAATATTGGGTTAAGATCATCGACTAATCCATCGACCATCGACCGATGGTTAAGACTATTATAAAGGCCAATCACTATCATGCATTTTCTGAACAACTGAACAAAAGAGTTTACAAAAGGGTCCAATACAATAAATAATTCAAAATGTTAGATTAGATACGCAATTAAATTCCTGATCCCATCAGGAGCCAAAATGACTAGTCATTTTTACAAATAAACGTTGTGCATCGTCATTTGGAAGGGTTGGTGCACAGATATGTGTGACTTTTTTATGAAATATTAGTTTACAGTACTTACCCACAAAAAAACACGATTTAAAACGATATCATCTCATTCAAATAATATGTTCATTTAGTCATAAACACTGGTATTACATAATCTACAACTAGATATACAACATCTCTGCAGCAAACTACAGACTTTTAACCTTTTCCTAGCATTTGAGCTTGTTACAGACCACGCCAAATTTTCGTGTCTTGGCCTATTTCAGCATATCGCTCGCCATTCATTCCCATCGATAGTGTATGGCGAGCGATATGCCGAAATAGGCCAAGCCATTTTGCGTTTAGCGCAATGTGTCGCCTACCTTACGGTCCTTCGAGCCGGATAACTCGCCGTACATTTTATACGTATTTAAATAAAGGCCACTCCCTATATGCAGCTATACCCCGTATACAATTTTGTAAATACTAACATGTGCTCTCAATAATCAAAGGTCATAGACCGGCACGATTCGTTTGGCCCCATTCACAAATCGCAAACTACTTCGTTTCAATTTGAATGCAAAAGTGACTTTTAAACAACTTTGCTGGCGGTTGATACTAAGCGGCGAATAAGTATTTTGGCTCGTCTGGTAGGTACTCCTGTCAGCTGCAAAAAATTATAACGTGGTAGATTTACGCAATCGATGAAATCGCATCAACTTCCATACCAACGGAGCGAATTTAAAATATGAGCTTGAGCGACAGTCTTGAACGTGGTCTTGGAGTTAATGTTTTAATGTGATGCAGCTTTTTATGGGTTCGTTGTGGCCAAATAACAAGAATGACTCAGATCAATTATTTTATATGGGTGTTGAACAAAGTATTGCTTTATAACGGACCGGATTGTGTAGTGATTAAATGATGCTTCGAACTGTTTTATTGCTAATCTAGTGAGTTCTTGCAACACTACTGTTAAGTGCAGCGATACGTTTAATTCGATAATACAGTTAAATTCAAATGGCGTTGGACCAAGTACTTAAAGGAAACAGGGTGGCCACAGACAAGGAAAACCCGAAAATACGTAATTTAATATTTTGAGGATTTATACAAGCTTTTGACGGCCTCCGTGGTCTCTCGACTAGCAATCCGGAGGTCGCGGGTTCAAATCCCGGCGTGCACAAATATATTTAGTTTGATTAATTTGTGTTATTTCACAAATTACTAATTTAAAATCAAATGTAGTATATTTGCAGCATGTCCCAGAGTGAAGATACTCTTAGTATCTCCCTGGTGTAACCAGATCTGAATAGCCAGGTACTTACTTCCCCACCTTCCTCTTCTCCATCTCCTTACCCTCCCCTCTACATTCAACCTCACAACATAACCCAATTGGGTATGCCGTAGACTCACTGTCTCCAAACCGTTGAGAGCAGTATGGACTCCTGTGCGGTTTCTCGCATTTATGGACACCTGCTCAAGTGGCAATAATTTGTTTTCTCTCCCAGTAGTAAAAAAAAACTTGTAATTAGTGTTTTAAAAAATATTTTCACAATAACAAATGGTTGCCCCAGGCATAAAAATAATTCTACATATTTTGAATAGCGTGTAGATAGCTATCACATTGCCACACCAATTTATTTAATATTTCGCCCGTTTGCGCCCAATTGACAAATGGACGAGCGAAGACACCATAATTATTATGAATTAAAAATGGAGTACGAGTTTGGTGATAATAATGAACTCCTTTCAATTGGATTGTTTACTCTTCGAAAGCAGAATCCGCAATTTTTCTGAATTTAGGCATTTGTATAACCGTCGTACAAGATGACGTGAAAGTTTGACGCTAGAAAAATAAATAATATAATGGATATTGCTTTAAAATCTGTACATCTCCAAATACAGGCTTTTCCAATAAGAGGTGTTATTTTGATATTCAATCGTAAAATATCAATGGTTTCGTTGCTTGTGTGGCACGTAGCGCCGTCTTGTTGAAAGTAAACGTTATCCAGATCAATACCATCCAATTCCGGTCTTAAAAAATCATTAATCATCTCTCGATAGCGATCCATTGACCGTAACTGTTGCTCCAGCCTCATTTTCGAAAAAGTAAGGTCCGATGACTCCGTCGGACCATAAACCGCACCAGACAGTCACACGTTGAGGATAGAGAGGCTTTTCAACAATAACTCCTGGGTTTTCCGAGCCCCAGATGCGACAATTTTGCTTTTTGACGAAGCCACCGAGGTGGAAATGGGCCTCATCACTCAAGATGATTTGCATTTGATTCACTCAAGTGAATTTTAATAATTTCAATGCGTTGTTGATAGTCCAGTCAAGTTAAACATGAAAAGGGGGTTGTGCTTGCAAAAGGTCCAGTCATTCTGAATTTTTTATATGTTGTTAGGACCTAAACCAGTATTAAAAAAAAAAATTTGCAACTTCGAAAGTGCTGTGCGAGCGGCGGTGGACCTAAAAAACCAGGAAATTTTCGGATTTTTTTCAGTTTTTGCTCAATATCTCAGTAAAGGAAGGGTCTGACCGGTATAGTCGGTACAGATACTTTTAAAGAAGACTAAATTTTCTATAATGTGAGACTAAAGCAAGCTATATAAAGCCATTGGTTTTCAAGATACAGTTCTTCAAAAATAGGCAATTTTTTCCAAAAAGTGAAATTTTTTCGAAGTGGTCACTTATTTTGTAAAATAATTTCTAAAATACGCATCTCACGTCAAATATTGTATGAAATAAAGTTGTTGTAAATTTAATAAGCTTTTATTTGAGACTAGATTGATATCTGTAGACTAAACGGTTCTCTCAAAAATGGTAGATAACCAAAAACAGACATAAGTGGATTTTGGGTGAAATGCAAATAAACTTTTATCACGTCTTTTTATGGTTTTATTTATCAAACAGTTAACAGATTTTTGATGAAAAAAAGAAAAGATATTACATCTATCGGGAATTACGTCATCTTCAAACATTGTTTTATATACCTACATACCAAAATGCTTGTACAAACATCATGGTACCTACTATAAGGACAAATTACATGTACACAAAAAATAAAACTAATATAAATCATGTAGGTATTGTGTCTTGGTTGCCAAATCATGTCTTTCTTTTTATCTTAGCTGGGAGAGGCGCCCAGTCTGTAGTCGGGTCATCTTCATCGCCCGAGCATTTCAGCTCCACATCCGGGACGTTAATGCAAAATTTGCCACCGCATGACTGACAGAGGACTGAGCAGTGGAGCCCAGCATTTCTACACACACGAAATTTTTCGCAAAAGGGCAGGAGGTGCGGGATCCATCGTGGTGGGGATGGGGGTGAGTCCTTGAGAAGACAGCTTCCACCCCCATTCAGTGGGATTCAAGTTGACTCCCCGCCACTTCTACACTTAGAGGTAGCACCTTGCTGCATGGTGGCCTGCAGCATCTTCCGTCGGTGGCAAACGGGCGAGGTTTATGTTTGTTGAAGTGACAAACGTCTTATACCTCAGGAAATCCAAAGTATCCCTCGCGATGTCACCCCCATATAGAGCCACAAAGCACTTGATGCCTGCTCCACTCACGGCTTGTGGGGTAGAGTCTGGCCGAAGGAAGACCTCCACTTGCTCAGCAAGTGGTTCACTCTTGCTCAGAAGTTTGCTGATTTTGGTCTTTCCTTGGCCAAACGGTGCTGAGGTGGTATCGCACCCGGCAAACGCGTGGGTAAATAGTACCGTTCCTGGTAATTGTCGGGAGTCCTGGTTGTTGTAGGAGGTCGTAGAGTAGTGACAGCAACCAGCTTCACCCTTCGTGCTCTTCTGAAGATAGACGTTTGTCTCTTTAGCGCTTAAACCATTGAGAAGAACGAGCAGGTCGACATCTTCTCCCACTATGACGACCCGATCGGCATCTGCTATTTTTGATAACGCCATCATGACGATCTCTCGATCAGCATCTTCTTCGGCAACAGCCACTTCTACTCCCTCCTTCTGAAAGGCGTCACAGAGAAGAGTTATAAGGCGTCTCTTATTGTTTTCATTGCCCAAAACATGCTCTTGAGCAATTTGAATTACTGTGGATTCATATCTGGAAAAGTCAATTCGTAGCTGGAATGAGCTGCGTAGCGCCGGAGTCGTTCCGCTGTTTTGGTGTTTTTTTTGGTAGCATCTTCGGGTAGCCGTCAAAAACGATGGAGACGTTCTTCCCAAAGTGGTTTCGGACGTAGGTGGTATAACGCGCCAAAAGTGTTCGAACCGTGCTTTTCCGCTGCCACACGACCTTGTGCAAGAGGTAGCCAACATCCAAAATGACGTGAGTGCTGGCATCTATCGGCGTGTGACTGGAAAGAGGAGTGAAGGGAGAGTACAGAGTAGATTTTGTGCCCTTGCGCATCCCTTGTTCATTGAACAGAGACATCGGGAACGGGGCCAACTCATACTTGAAGTCATCCTGTAAATCCTGTTCAGATTTCTTTGCAATACACACTCGCTGAAGAATTGTGAGCGGATCCACAGCCACTCTTCTGTTTTTGTCCGGCAGTTTAACGGTTGAGGTGATCGATGCCAGCGTGGTAACTTTATTCTTCTGTTTTATTACTACCTTGTCGTACATTTTCCCCACAATTTTCATTACTCCTTCCGTTCCAACTCTCTGGGCTGTGTGGCAATTAATTTCAGGACCTGCCAGTAAACCACTACTGATAGAAATTAAACTGTCAGTTTTGGGAAATGGAGGGTGGAGAGCAAACCAGTTTTTTAGTTTTTACACATCACTATTATCTCGGATGATTCGAGAAGGTCTCATGTCTACATGCTGCTCTCCAGTATGACATGATAAGCTGCAAAAACTTTCCAATTCTTCACAAATGTTCAACATAAACACCATTCCTGTTGTCCACCTTGCCAGAACACTTTCGGAGATTCCTCTTCCTTGGGTCAACCCACCGTAGGTTTTCATGGATCGCATCAGCTTCTGCTCAGTTGTTAGGTCTGACCACAACCCAGACCAAAACTTGTCAGACCGGCGAATGGTGAAGGATCTTTTTGTGAACATGTCGTATTCACTTTTATCCATCCGATCTTATAGAGCCATCATATCCTGAAGATGAGGTGCGCGCTCTTAGCATACAAAAAATGTCCAGCTGCGTGGAAAAGGGAGCATCTTGTGGACAGTGTACAAATGAAGGTTCCAATCACCAGCACGCTCTGCCTGGATGAATAGTTTTATCAAAGTGGTCATACAAAAGTATTGGACCCACAACTGTGATGTTGGACCATTCGCTTTAATTTTCTCCAATGCACTTTTAAATTTTGCCTTTAGTATTTGGTAGGTATCAATTTCTTCTGCTGATATAGTGAGAGACCTTTCAGTGTCTCGCAGCAATTTTTCAGTCTCGTCTCGCTCCTCAAGAGTTATGTCAACCTCATAAAAAACAATGCTGGCCAGTGTGATGTTTGCCAAAATGTGGGCTCGAACAGCTCGTGAATATTCGTGCCCATTCATATGGGTACCCATGGGTATAGGTACTAATGGGTACTTGAAATTTGAAATAGTCGTAATTATATTATAACCCTAGGATAAACCCACGATGATTAATGGATTTACTTCACAGCACAATAAAACCATAAAAAGACGCGAGAACAGTTTATTTGCATTTCACCCAAAACCCACTTATGACTGTTTTTGGTTATCTGCCATTTTTGAGATAACCGTTTAGTCTACAGATATCAATCTAGTCTCAAATAAAAGCTTATTAAATTTACAACAACTTTATTTCATACAATATTTGACGTGAGATGCGTATTTTAGAAATTATTTTACAAAATAAGTGACCACTTCGAAAAAATTTCACTTTTTGGAAAAAATTGCCTATTTTTGAAGAACTGTATCTTGAAAACCAATGACTTTATATAGCTCGCTTTAGTCTCAAATTATAGAAAATTTAGTCTTCTTTAAAAGTATCTATACCGACTACACCGGTCAGACCCTTCCTTTACTGAGATATTGAGCAAAAACTGAAAAAAATCCGAAAATTTCCTGGTTTTTTAGGTCCACCGCCGCTCGCACAGCACTTTCGAAGTTGCAAATTTTTTTTTTTAATACTGGTTTAGGTCCTAACAACATATAAAAAATTCAGAATGACTGGACCTTTTGCAAGGACGGATGTACATCTTGACTGGACTATGAAGCGTGTATCGTTCCATTTTATATTAATGACGTAGTTTCTACTTGTCAAATTTCAAAAAATGACAGCTTCAAAAGTAACATCTACCGAAATAGCGGGCTATTCAAAATAACACCTCTTATTGGAAAACCCTGTAGTATTAAACAAAGTCGTTCTACGTGTCTGTCTGTTTGTGTGCTTAGTTCTTCTAAACTACGCCACGGATTTAGATAGGATTTTCACAATAATTTAGAAAATTTCTTCTGCAAGGCTTATGTACATAATACATTCACAGAAAGTAGAGAAAGGTCGATGTTTTGTAATCAAGTTGTAAAAATATATTTTCGGGCGCTTTCATTGCTAACGCTGGCTAAACCTTATGGGATACATCACAATAATGTACTACGTAATTGTATATCTTTAAAAGGCCTACATAAAAGTCACGGTATAAGTCGTATCTCCTAAGGATAACCCCCTGCAACGCCGGGTGCATGTCAGCTAGTTAATAATATGATATCAGAAAATGTACAAACATTCAAGTAGTGGTCCTGAAAATATCTTCTTCCTAAATTTTTTTTTTAATTGAAACTAAATTGCAAAGTTTGTACACGATGTAGATATAAAGTATAAAATAAGTATAAATCACAGACATAGGAATTAATAGACGAGAATATAATGGCGAGGGGTAGAATCAACTGTTGAAGAACGAAGGGAGTGAAGCTGACTGTGATTCGTCAATAAATCAATCTGACAGTAAATAGGCATCTCGCATTATAATATCACCATTTACTTCTTAAAAGTAAAATCTGCTTTTGAACGAATAGACATTTTTACATGGGAGCGCAAATTACTCGCCACGTTATGAACAAATTTGCGAAGTCCAAATTCGGCAAAAAAATTCGGTTCTATTTTCACAGTCGAATATTTCGTTTGAGTATTTAGTTAAGACACTTTTATAAATGTTCATAATTTACTTCCCAGCAACCAACCAGCTTTGTGTTTCGCGTCCAGACGTTTCTCGATGTGATAGTAACAACTGATTCATATTATACGATGTGAATATGCTTAAAATAAAGTAAAATAATGCTTATATATGGAATGTAATACGACAATTGGGTTTATTCTCTTTTTCACATCTATTTTTACAAGTTTTCATAGTACAAGTCAACATTTTGCCGTGTTATTTCGTAAAATGAACCGATGATGCCTCGACCATAGTTCGCACAAGAATGATGACGTCACGTTTTCAAATTTCACTTGAGGCCATACGCGAGCACAGCCGGCTCCAATGGAACCGGTATGGGGAGTGGGGATAATACGCTTTTAATCACTTAGGGCAGGTCTACTAATATTCATATGTCTATGGTATAAATTCAATTTTTTCACAGTCCTCCTCACTAGGGTTTCCTGTTCTGCGGTCGCCTGTATTTTTTTAAACTTTTGTATTTAGATTCATGTTGTCTTTACATCGTGTTCATAATGTTTGTAAATTGAATATCACTTTGTTCTCTCAGCCATGTTTTTACTTTTGTTTTAAATATATTTATTCATTTCCCTATGGTAGTTATGTATGTTAGACGGCCTCCGTGGTCAAGTGGTAAGCCTTTCGCCGAAGTCGCGGTTTCAAATCCTGGTCGTGCTTTTTTTTAATAAATTTTATTTTAATTAAATAATGTTGTTTTACAATTAATTCATTAAAATAATAATATAAACTAAATAGTATAATCGCGGACGCTCCAGAGGGGAAGATACACGGAGAAAAATGAGTATTGATTGTGAGTATTGATAAACTGATTTATTAAAATCCGGTAAAAACGGGATTGCAGGCCGTTTCCTGTTAAAATTTTAGTGCAGTCCTAATATATATGAACACGTGTTCATGCACCTGCATTTTCCCCGATAATATATAATGACGAAATGCGAAAATGCAGGTTGTCTGGGGGTAAAGTGCGCTAACTACGGGGAATCATTCCACATGATGGGACAAGTAAAAAATGACTTCATAATAAATCACAATGTTTTAAGGTACTTAGTTTTTAGGTAAAAAAGTTGAATTGTTTGTAAGTGAAAATAAATATCTTAAACATTGGAATAAACATTAGAATTTCGAAAAAGTTTTTTTTTTTTTTTACTTTTACCATCATGTAGAATCACCTCCCGAAGTTAGCACATGTTAACCCCGCACACCCTGTATAATGATTATTATAACACGTGTTCCGATATCGCGATAATACTTTCGTTTTTACTCAAAGTTTAACAGGAAACCAATCAATTAATTCGATATCCCTTTTTTAACCGTATTACGAATACTTTGAAGAGATTCCTTATAAATTAGCAGTATCTTATAACAGTAAGTTTTCTCCGTATACTCTAGTCTAGTGGATTATGATGTGAAGCTGAATGGAGTGGGGTGGGGAGGTAGACAGGGAAGACAAGAGGAAGTTTTG
Organism: Hesperophylax consimilis; assembly: GCF_061612785.1. NCBI lineage: Eukaryota > Metazoa > Arthropoda > Insecta > Trichoptera > Limnephilidae > Hesperophylax > Hesperophylax consimilis. Next base: position 15,770,209 of record NC_142857.1, read on the forward strand.
CAAGTATCTGCCTATTCAGATCTAGTCACTAAACAGCTAATGAGATTTCAAGCAACGTTTTGATTCCGAATGGTGCTCTTTCAGCAGGGCGACAATGAGAATATCTCTCACTTATTTGCCTGTACGTGATTTCCAAATTTAAACTAAACCAAAAAATTAAACGGTTTTTGCGGTTACAACCTGCGCCTGTAGAAGTTAGAATAGTTTAGTATTAATTCATTTATTACCTACCAACATGTATGACGACATTATTAATTTTGATTAAATTAATGAGTTTAATGAATTTGCTTCTGCGGCAGAATATTAAATTTGCGGTAAAGTTTTTGCAATTGGAAAATATTATGCTAAACGAAACCTTCCGTGCACGAATATAATTTTTCATGGAACTGGGGGGTGAAAGCTTAGCGTGTAACACGTTTAACGGAAACGTTGCTATTTTTATATAATACATTAATTAAATGATAAAAACGTGTAAAACAAACAACACAAGAGAGAAAAACACAGCGTTTGATAAAATTATTATGAAGAATGAAGCCATTTTTTTCCAGTTGGATGGAGGCTTCGAAATATACTCTTTAATAGGACGTATCTGTAAAACTCACAATGCCTTACGAGATGTAGACATTTTCAAGTGTAACTTGAAAACATATAAAATGCAACTTACTAAACTGATTACTTATTTTTTTATTTTGTGAAATAATCGAATCATCTTATTTATTGTTATTAAGTTTAATTTGTAGAACTCCATTTTATTTTTTTATTTTTTATATATTCAATAATATTGTTATTGGGTTTATAAAAACAGTTTATTTTTAAACAACTTCTGCTGTGTAATTATTATTATGCGTGACAGCTGTTTCGCCCTCTGAAGGCATTATCAGAAGGCAAGACAGTTTGATAATGCCTTCAGAGGGCGAAACAGCTGTCACGCGTAATAATAATTACACAGCAGAACTTGTTTAAAAATAAACTGTTTTTATAAACCCAATAACAATATTATCGAATCATCTTACACCTACCTAGCAAATGATTAGGTAGTAACGTCACCATATTTAACAGTTGTTATTGAATCATTATAAAGTATACTATTAAAACTAACTATTCTCGAAAGGATTCTCTTAACCAAGTGTTAATCGACACTGCTTAAACCGTTAACAGCTATTTTACCATTTTTTTCACCTTTCCATGGCCATTTTTGGACATTCGCTAATGTCATAGATTAATAAGAAATGTAGATAACGATAAAAAATATTAATTATGCGACTCGGACATCTTAAGATAAAACGTTTGCTTGACAACATTCGATTTCCAAATCTATTCTACCATTTGATGCTAGTTTCTACTGCAAAATTGTAGGTTTTTTTTGGTGAGAATGGGGTAAATTAATTGTATGTATTTGTCAATGTCTACAACAGCAATGAAGTAATTAATTATTGTAAGGTTCATCGACCTTCACACCCAGAAAAAATAAAAATTCGTTGCTACACGGTTCGGTCAATTGCGTTTTTCTCCATTTCGTAATAATTATTCTTACACAGGTCGATTGTCAGACCCAACCCAAGGATGAATGTTTCGGTAATTTGTTCGATTTCGGGAACAAAAGGTAGTACCCGTAGAGTCAATTTGTTCGGTTTTCAGAACAGTTTAATAGAAATCGTTTTGTCTCATTTACACATAGTTAGAAATATGAACTAAACGGTATTAGAAAGAGAAAACACCAAGCTTTATATTTGAGTATAGAAGTTAACCACAGAATAATTAAAAAGTATACCTCTATGAAACCAAAAGTTCCGTCTGCAATTTGTTAAAAATGTTTGAAACTTGGTGAATTTTTAATATTAAACGGAAAAATGTGAGGTGATAGTAATGTTTTGAATAATCTTTTGGTTATACGTAATTTTACTAAGTGTTTAGATGAAAAAAACTTAATGCGAGTCATTTTTAAAAGCTTTTTATGTTAATTTCAAATTTTTAATACTTAAAAAAATATATGTTAATTTATAATAATAAAATATGAAAGCATATTTCATCACCTATGTAAATCGGTTCCATGATAACTCAACACAGTGACAATTCAACACACTTTTAAAAAGTGATAAAAAGTCATTAGAAACGATGAAAAAAATTTTTAAACCTAACCTACTTAACCCAGTTAATAAAGTTTTTGTTTCATTACTTTATATAACCTTTTAAAGATGTGATGAATTATCATTGTGATGATTTATCCGGTCACCATGTAAATCAGTTTTTTTGTTTTCGGATACATTTAGAAATATCCCATTTATTTGGATTATACACGCAGTTTCTCGGACTTTCTAACAGCGTCTTTAAGAAATGTAACGGTCAATATGCCAAAGGTTAAAAACTACCAGTTTCAGTGCCACTCCAAACATCATTTCACTATTTTCAACCTACCAAAATATCATTGTATATGTACGTGTAGACTGACTGCAGGATCGAATTGTATACCTACGGATACTATAATTTGAAGTGCATAATTTTGTTTATAGGCACATAGTTTACAGTGGCAAATAGACAATAAACCACACGTAGTCAGGGTACGTTCTTGTTTACGAGATCCTTCCTAAAGTTTTTAGGGGGACCTTATATGTAAACATTAAGCGTGCTTGATAGTTCTCTTTTGCGATTGACTGAATCGGAAACAATGTATACTTCGCTAAGCAAATGTTATCATGAATAATTTTCATGGTTTTAAGCATCCCCTAAGTAATTCCCTCTTCATCGGTTGGGTCTAGTTACTAATTATTACTGAATATTGATTACTCGAATCGGCAAGGTTGAAAACATTCGACAATATCAGACCTATAATATGCCTATTCATTTATTATTACAGTAGATCACAAACATTCTCAAAATTATATGCGCATATTTTGTGTAATAACACCTCGGGTATACTGATTGTGATTACATTAACCCTTCAATACTTTCAACATATTTGTTCAGTTTGCAATGTTTTCTTTGTATTTCAAATGCGCTATAAACAAATACTGCTTTAGAAACTAAATAAAATTACCTTTGCAAGGTATGCATTGAAAATAAACATTACTATTTCTTATTAATAAAATTGTAATATCAAACGTAAAAAATGTATACCACATTTTTACTTAATTTCGCTCATATAATAAAAAATTAAAATTAAACCGATTGTTACGATAGTGTCGCGAAATATGAATTATTCATTTTGGCTAGTTTTAGGATTTTATAAATGGAATCTAGTAAAAATATTTGAGGCAAACTGGAAAGAATTATTATTTCTCTTTCTAACGTCACAAAAATATGAATTTCCGCATGATAGAAAAAAAGATAAAAATACTTTTACAAAATATGGACCCCCGGTCATATACATATGACCCTCTAATGCTGGAGAGGTTACTAAATACTGAAATAAAAAAGAATGTACTCCACATTTATATTCGCATCATAATATATTCTATTTACATTACTTTCTTTGTTCATAAAAATATGAAATAGTTTCAGGCTGGTAATGAAATAAGGCGGTCTTTTACTTTGTATTTTTAAATACATCTGTTTGAATTTCGCTTTTGTTTTCGGTAATGAATTAATGCAAATCTTGGGAGCAGTAATTAACCCACTTCCCGACATCTGATCGAGCTGAAACTCGGCAGATAGACTCGTTGTCTATGACAATGCATTCTTTAAACTTTTGTTGGCAATCAAGCACACACCCGGACATAACATAACGGACATATGATGACATTGATTTTATGATAACTACATTATTTTTATGAAAATATGTGAAAATATATATATACATCTCTATAAAAATATGTACAAAAGTATTTTGCATCATGAATTGATTGAAATTTTATTTATCTTAGACCATCCTGTGTCTGAGGATATTTATAAGGAACATTAAGGTCCGGTTGTTTCTCAGAATTTGAACAATTCATCAAATTTCAAAGTTGATTTTCAAGTTCTGTGAAGTTTCTATTCAAGTTCTGTTCTTATTTAAATTTTGTGAAATAACTGCCAATAGGTAATTATATAAAATATTTGGATGATTTATATAGCGCCGTTTTTGTGCAATATTACCTCAATATAGTAACAGAACTTGAATAGAACCTTCAGAGAACTTGATATATCAACTTTAAAATTTGATGAATTTCTCAAATTCTGTAAAACAACCCGCACCCGCGATGGGTTGTTTCAGAGAATTTGAACAATTTATCAAATTTCGAAGTTGGTTTTCAAGTTCTGTGAAAGTTCTATTCAAGTTCTGTTATTATTTCAGTTTTGTGAAACAACTGGGCAATAATGATGGTTCCATGATAACTCAACACAGTGACAATTCAACACAGCTTTAAAAAGTGATATAAAGTCATTAGAAACGATGAAACAAAAATTTAAACCTAACCTAAACTAACCCAGTTAATAAAGTTTTTGTTTAATTACTTTCCATGACTTTATAAGATTTCATTAAAACATAAAAAAACACATAAAATTTTAAAAACATATAACAGTGCGATTCCGATTCTACTTAAGGATAAGGAATTGTCCTTAACCTTAAAATTACTAACGATTTTTTTGTTAACTGCGATTTCAGTTCTATCGAATGTCAGCGAAAAGTCGTTAATTTTAAGATAAAGGCGACACAAGAGTCTTATAACGGAGGTTCGTTCTAGGCTCACAATTAATTTCAACGAATTCATAACTATAATACCTATCTTCTGACCGATACCCATGGGTATAAGTTATTTATATTTAAGATTAATAAAAACAGAACCTTATGTTAAAATATCTTACGTAAAACGGTTTGAAACTTTTGTACAACGTTTTCAAACTGTAAAATTAAGGTTAAGAACCAGATTTTGTTTTTCTAGACGATGAATTAGTAACTTCCAAGGGTACTCGTTTAGAAATAGCTGAGATTTTAGTAATACAGAATTAATTCAAATAAACCCTGCGGAAAGATGAATTTTCTAGGACGCCTTTTTCACTTACGCCGTTAAGATTCCAACTATGTTTTGGGATATTGTGTCGTCTTAAGCACAATTCCTTATCCTTAGCTCAATTGGTACAGTACAGTAATCCTGCCTGCAGAACCCGGTATTACAAAAAATAAGCTCCCCATCAAACATCTGTTCGGTTTCTTTTGGGTACCCCTTCGCAAGCATCAGTAAGTTATTTATTAATGCCTTTTTAGGGGCTTTTACATATGTTTAGTAAAAATTATACAGTATTTATTATATACTAGCTGGACCCGCCACGCGTTGTTGTGGCTCAGTCTGTCTATCTGTGCAGATACTGCAGATGGATAAACAATGTCCAACAGGTGGCGCTGTTTACAGGTAGATAAACACGCGTATTCGAATGCAACATTGTGTCAAAATTTCAAAGACATCGGAGATGATTATACGAAAATTTACATTTTTATAGATAACTTAACTGTCTCAGTAACAATCTTTTGTTAATAATTTTTAACAATCTTGTTAAGTTATTATTGAAGATCTTATTTATATTATTGTTATTCCAATAAATTGAAAAATATCCGTTTATCAATAGTCTTTGCGACAAATTTTACAATACTAACTAAAAACTACATACATAAAAAAATGTTAATAAAAAGTAAATTAAGGGAACCCACAAAGACACTGCCCAACCCAAAAAAACTTACAAAATAAGTATAGAAATAAACGCATTAATCAAATAAATTTCTAAAATACATCATCAAGCAAATTGTAATGTTAAATTTGTAGCAACGGTTTAGTAATTTAAGATATTGTTTTGAAGAAGTTAGACATAAACTTTCGTGATAAAATTTTAGTTTTTTTTTTTAAATACAATATATGAATTAAAAAAGTAAAAGTGCATTTATTTTTGCGTGGCGATAGAAATCAATCCCACACTCTCCCTCGAATGAAATGCGTAGAGGCTAAGCTAAGGCGTAGCTAAGTCCCTTTTTAACTCAAGCGCTTTGTATTTCGTCAGTTTGCTTATTTGTTTATGTGTACGGAACACCAAACAATCCTGTTAAGATGGTAGCCGTAATGGATAGTACCTTTTTACTCCACCAGAGTTCGTACGTGCTTTATGAGGATCAAAATAGGATTCATAATATTATACAGGAGATCTACTGTTTATAGAACTCCTAGTATTTTTTAAAAATACATATACCTGTATTTTAACGTCAGTTTTTTAAGCTAATAAGCTCGCATACCTCACGGTGGATGCATTTGTGAGCTGAAATTAGTTGCTTTGACCTAGAAAATCCAGTTGACAAGTGTACAAGTTCATGACGTTCAACTTCATGGTTCATGAATTCTTTGTTGCTTCATTTAGCATGCAGATTTTCGGCTTTAGCTAAGATGGCAATGATTTATTCTGGTTTTCTCAAAACAAAATCATTTTACATTCTATTGTCAATGTTTTTTTGTAGTTTAACCAGAACAAATTGTAAATTTGCGAAAAAGTTGTGAATTTAAAACGAGTCCAGTAGCACATTCATAATATGTATAACGTCAATTATGTGCATTTAGTTGTAATGCTATGTCCTTGCCGTTCTCTTTGATTCAGCCTTTCCACGAGAGGTATTCGTAAATGAGGGCTGATGTGAAGGGCAATAAATTTTAAAATCCGACAACATCTGGCCTCTGAAGGACTGTGAAAATGTTAGAAAACCTAAATATATACCCCACCAATAATAGCATCGACAAAAAATGGTTTATATCAAAATTAATTGGATTTCAGATAACAGAAATTCCAGACTGCTTTCGCTCTCTAAATATAAACTCTATGGTATATCGTATTCTACTTAAGTCTCTTTCGGGTCTTTGCTCTGTGGTATAAGTATAAACTATTAAATAAATACCATAGAGTTTAGTGTTTCCCCGGTCATGAGCATTGACCATGCGTCTATCTAATAATACCTAATAATAATTGTAGTGAATGGTATTTAACGGCTACATCCGTTTTAATTCTATGCATGCGTCCACTGTGCTGACCTACAGTGTCACCGAGAGATAAAGTCGATAGAAGTGTGTTGTGGGCGTGTCAGTGTGCCTGAAGTAAGCTCAGTGTTCCTTTGCTCCTGTTGCAAATTGATAAAACATTTTCAAATATGTTTCACCGGTATTTGTAAGAGGTATTGTGAATATTACTTAAGTTATTGATAGAAATATACGCTTGAGTGGATTCAGTTGTTCCCAATCTTCAAAGGTCCTATGATACGTAATTTAACTCGGGCCAGGCGCCACACAGTGGGCTGAAAATCGCCTTTCATAGACATAGAGACTTGAATTTTCAAGGGTATTTTTTTTTGGCTAGAAATGGATTCTGCTCATCATTACTATGCTATAAAATTTCGTACGAAGCAATTGCGTATACAAATGAAGGAGTTATCATTTTTTTAAGAAAAAAATTGTATGGCACAGGCATTAAAAATGAGGCTATCTCTGGAATCATAAGGTTGGCCATTCTATCCTTACACACAGATATACTACTATTTATTTGTATTTTTTGACATACTGCGTATTGTGGCGCAACTTTTTTTTTTAAATCCTCAAAAAAAAACACTTTTGAATGATGATGATTCATTTTAATGCTTAAATGCTTTACATATGAGTATGCTTTGTCTAGTTTACAATATTTTATTTACACTGCAAGCCTAAAAGCATAGTAATGATCAGCAGAATCTATTTCTAGCCAAAAAAAATACCCTTGAAAATTCAAGTCTCTATGTCTATGAAAGGCGATTTTCAGCCCACTGTGCACAGTGTTTTGGCTTGCAGTGTAAATAAAATATTGTAAACTAGACAAAGCATACTCATATGTAAAGCATTTAAGCATTAAAATGAATCATCAACATAAAAAAGTTTTTTTTTCAACTTGAGGATTTAAAAAAAAAAAATCGCAAGTGCGCCACAATACGAAGTATGTCAAAAAAATACAAATAAATAGTAGTATATCTGTGTGTAAGGATAGAATGGCCAACCTTATGATTCCAGAGATAGCCTCATTTTTAATGTCAGTGCCATACAAATTTTTCTTAAAAAAATGATAACTCCTTCATTTGTACACACAATTGCTTCGTACGAAATTTTATAGCATAGTAATGATCAGCAGAATCCATTTCTAGCTAAAAAAATACCCTTGAAAATTCAAGTCTCTATGTCTATGAAAGGCGATTTTCAGCCCACTGTGCGCCATTTGGCTCGAGGCCGGCCCCAATAACTATCTGAAGACCCCTGCGTCACCCGGGCTATACTACTATCAGTGAACAACAGTAAAGAACAATGTCTGTAGCTTTGTTTTTCATACATATCTACAGTTTTATTACGATATTGCTAAGTTTGCACACTTTACCTTCAAAATAAAAGGAAACACCCCCACCACCTTTTCCCATCCCTATTGTTTATATGTGGTTCAATAATATATGAAATGAAACACTTTCGATTACTTTGGGATGGGCCGATTTATTTATAAGTTATAATAATACGTCTATTCTAGCGTGAGCTTGTTTTGAGAGAGCCAGGAAAACTGAAGTTCTCCATTACATAGACAATTGTTACCATTGACAATGTATGTATAATAGACATATGACAATAGATAATGCAACACCTATTAGCAGAATTACAATAATTCTTGATAAAATTGTGCACACTTGACGGTCGAAATAGGAGGAAAATTACAATCTACATCTGATTTCGAAAAACTCGGCGTTAAGCCCGAACAACGCCGGAGACTAGATTGTATACCTTTCTATCTCGTGTACATATCTATATAATATGTTGTTGTAATATATATAAAGAAGAGTGTCTGTGGAGGGCGGCGTGGCTTTGTTTTAACAAATCCACAGTTTTATTCCGAGATTGATGAAATTTTGCACGCTTGACCTTCAAAACAAGAACGAAACCCTCATCCCTTTTTCCCACCCCTTAAAAAACTTCATGAAATTTTGCACACATCCGTTGTATACATCCGTCACTCTCCTATCACACTGATTCCTAGATTCCTACCCAACCCTCATACCCAACCCTCATTACCTTCCTCTCCTTCCTTTCCTTAAAAAAGTACTTCCACACAGCATCCCCAAAGATGAAATAGGCCCTGACGGAAATTACTTTCCTCAGGGCCTAAAAAGAAAACTAGCATGTATAAATAAAATGGTTTTTATCTAAGTAATATTTGATTTTATTATAATGTAAAAGCAGTGTTTGCTTTTTGAAGTGTAAATAATTTTATTAGCTATGTTTTAACTTTATTAGTTACTATCCCTCAGCGCCCTTGAGGTGATTTTTCGCGAAAACGGCGCTATATAAATTATTATTACTATCCAAAAAAATGTGAATAGTAGCAGAAGTCGGGGACGCCCGAGGAAGACATGGCACGACCAAGTGAATCAGATACTTGAGTCGGGCCATGTCAAGAGTCAGAATAATAGAAGAGTATGTATGAATGTGAATGAAGCAAAGAGTGTGGGTCAAGACCGAGTTGTTTGGCGGTCCGTCTCTGCCTACCCCTGCGGGGAAACGGCGTGATGGTTAGTTAGTTAGTTAGTATTATTATCCAAAACACATGTAAAGTCTTGACGTTGGTGACATCATTTGCTATCATCATTTATGCTATTATTTTGAACGTGTACAGATTTTAAATAAAATAAATGCCATCCTAATCCGATTCAGACTGAAGAAACTAAAATCATCGCAGACTTTCGCGGACATATAGCGTTTTATAATGTCGGCAGTTTTCAAGGACGTCTGGCTCAATAATTCCTTTCAAATGTAAGCAAAAGCATTAAAACTATTCGATTAATGGCCAATAAAATCTAGTTGGTAACTTAATCGAACATTTTAACAAAATCTCGGTGTTAGAATTGATAAACATTTAATGGACTGAGCATATGTACCATTTATAATAATATTAAAATAATTATTGCTTTCTAAAAATTCTTCATAAAATCTACATGGCCAATCGCTCTAATGCTACGTATACATTCGCGAGCCGAACTGCCGAACTGAATCCCAACATATGGTAAAGAAACGAAGCAACCGCAAATGGCGCGAAACGCCGCTTGCAGTTGATTCGTTCCTTTCCCGTAATTCGTGGTACGGTTCTCGTTTCGGTTCGCGTTTCGGTTCGCAAATGTATACGTACCTTAGAATACGGTAGTGCAAATGAAAATATCCTAAAATCACTCATTAAAACCCAAAAAGCCATAGCACGCATATGTTATGAGGAAGTCGGAAAACTTGTTCTTAAAAATATAATTATTTTCGCATCTCGTCCATTATATTTATTCGTATAGGGCCATCTGAGTGAACACGCGTTCAGATATATTCTGAATTACTAAAATTTTACTAGGAAATGGTCATGCAGTCACATTTTTAACAGTATCATGATAAAAAAGCCATACTCATTTGTTATCCGTGTACCACACGGCACGCTTCTATTCCACTGGGTTTTTCTTCAGTTACCAAGAACATTTTTTACTATTGATTTTTTGCCATGCGATTATAACCTATACGCTTTGAACTGTAGTGCAGAGGACAAAAACAAACAACACTTTCGAATTTACTTATTTCGTGAATGTAGCCTATCTCAGGGTATTTTGGTGTTTTTGTGCTGGCAATTCACAGGTTTAAGTGTGACTGACAACTGAGTAGTCTCAGCAAATCCTCTTTGAACCAGTTTAAAATAAGTGTAATTATAGGTCAACGATTCATCACAGATTTAACTAAACTTGCAACAGTTGTTGATGCGAGACAAGCAAACTAGTTTGGATAGAAAGAATAAAAAACAATGTAGAAAGAGTTGGTATTTTTTTCCCCTCTTGTTGATTTGACTTGCCCTGGAAAATAAACAAATTATTAGAGATGTTCCGACTAGTCGGCGACTAGTCGGTAAAGCCGACTATCCGGCCACTATTGTAGTCGGCGATTAGTCGGCGACTAATCGGCAAAGAGCGCCGACTATCCGGCTTCTTACGTTGTATGTATTTCTCAATAATATGAATGCGGGGGAACTACATGAAATAAAAACCTTGATTATATATATTTTCTTTTTATAATCAGTCTTATACATTAAAAAATGTAAAGCAATCTTTCCTTTGGTAATCACTTTTTAAAATTACTTTCTTGTAAAGAAAACATAATGATGACATTTATTGAACAAAATTAGTATCTATCCTAATTAACATAAAAAACAACATAATATCTTCTTATCTTCAATGAACATTTATAAGTATTTCTTATTATTAAAATAAAAAGTAGATTTTTTAAATTAACAATCTCAGTTATATGTATTAAATCAAGATTGTATGTACAAGATGCACAGTAATATATGTATATATTATGTATATATATCCAAAAATTCTAAACATGAACTGTTTGATAAAAACAAAAAAAAATGAAAAAAAAATATTTCTTATAACCATACCTACATAATCTAATCAAATCAAAGTCACAATTGTGACAACCAAAAATATCATAATCTCCTTATATTTTTTATAACATACTTATATTTTTTAATTAAGGGTAAATTATGATGTAAGAAGACTAAAGCTTCTGCCTTTCTGGTAGCAATCGATTTCTTTTTGTTTCATATATGTTTCCGGCCTCTGAGAACAGCTTCTCACTGTAAACAGAACTTGCGGGACAGCAGAGGTACACTTTGGCCATGCGCGACATTTCAGGGTACCTAGAACTATCCCCGAAACCGTAATCGGCTTAGCCGACTAGTCGGTCTTATTACAACCGACTAATCGGCTAGTCGGCTAGTCGGCGAAAGTCATAATCGGCACATCTCTACAAATTATCTATTTGTTTTCGTTCTCGTTACACGTTTTTTTTCTTCTTCTATGTCCTGGTCCCAGCAAATGAATCTTTGAACATTCTATGTGAAAGTTTGCGTATGCATTCTGAATTTCTACTGACTTATGACACATTTAAATTATTTTCAATATATACAGGGTGTCCGGAAACTCGTAGTACAAGCGGGAAACTGGTGAATCTACATCACATTTGGAGTCGATTTTGTAGTATATTTTTTTTTATTTGAGCTTTCGTTATCGAGTAAATCGAGTTTGAAGTTGATTTTTTTTTTTTTTTTTTTTAATCAAATTCTTATAAATTATTACTGAAGATCAAAGTACCCAACTAATTAAAACTATTTGAAAGTAAAACAAATGAAGAAACTCGGATTTGAAGCATTATTTTGAAATCACCCTTCATTTAACCCGGTGTAATCATAAAATATTTCTGCTCTGCAGGGTTAAAACATCTGTTATTCAACCCTAAACACCAGAAAAAACTTTAACCCTAAAATAGCCGAAAAATATTTTTTTTTGGTTTTTTTTTTTTTTTTGAAAATGCTCAAATCAAAAAACTTTATGTTTTTTTGGGTTCCCCATGTGGTGTAGATTCTCCAGTTTCCCGCTTGTACTACGAGTTTCCGGACACCGTGTATATTATGTCTTACCAGCTGAAGCACCCGGTGTTGCTCGGGTTTACGCATTTTTTTCATTAGATGTAGAGTAATCTTCCTCTTACTTTGAACGTCAAGTGTGCAAAATTTCATCAAAAAATTCTGCAAGGGGTGGTAAAAGGGAATGGGGTTGTTTATCGATATTTCGTGTAGACAGTGACCTTCCTCTAGTTTTGAAAGTCAAGTGTGCAAAATTTCATAAATCTGGGAATCACACTGTAGATTTGTATGAAAATCAAATCCACGTTGCGGCAGACACTCTTCTTTATGTAAATAGATTTTGAGGATAATCTCTATTCAGGTGCTGAGTTGAAAAAGAAATACGTGTATGAAATTCCTTCGATAGAAAAAATCCCAAAGTATGCTCTAAAAATTATAAAAGATACATCTTGTTCTAGTATTTAACATTTATTTGATATGAAAAAATTCACAGAGAATGTTGACAGATTTTTGCTCTTTTTTATATTATATATTCGCTTACGCCTATTAATTATAATCTTTTTTAAAGATTAGCCCACTACCTCTAGTCTCCGTTTCAACCATCGTCAGAAATCTTCCTTTTCAAAATTTCAAAAGTTAAAATTAAGTTCTGTTATTTCATCATGAGCCGGTTGTTTAATTATAATTTATGACTGATTCATTAAATCCATCAAGTCGGTTTTTACAGTAACTAAAATTTAACCTTAAATAAGTACCTATATAAAAAAATAAGATAAAATAAATAATTATTCTAAATCTAATATCAGCAAGAAATGACATTTTCTGTGTTTGTTTTTTTTTTGAGGTTTTGTTTTTTTGTGGTTTGCCTTATCGATGCAGTATAATTTTAATTTCGTTAATCATTTGTGACTTCTTGTTTTACTAACCTGTATCAAATCTTCCGGCGCGATGTCATGACGAAATTACACAGACTATTTAAATTATACCTACTGGAATTAACCATATAAAAATAATCAATTGTTATGGTCATCTTTAAGACCCGGGTATACCCCTTACTTTTTTTAAAAACCTCTTTACACAGCATCGCCTAAGATGACATATAGGCCCCGAGGGAAACGTCGGAGCCTCCTGTGCGGTATCCAGATTACTCAATACAGTGACAATTCAACAAGCTTTTAAAAAGTAATTTAAAGTCATTAATAGTGATGAAAATATACTAGATGAAATATTAAATATATGCCCGTTTTCAATAAAAGACGCATCCATTTGCATATCTGAGATATTTTTGAGTATCTCACTAAAACATAAGAACAGTGAGGTCTGATATATTTAAAATTGTACAAATCCCTCTTTTTTTTAATCTGTGCGACTATTTTCAACCCACTATGTCATTTCACCGTGAAGTATGGAGCTTTCGATTATTAATTTAAGTGTTAAATTAATAAAATAGTTTTATTTTCATATTTCCAAACAGTTGAAACTACAGATATTATAAAGCCGAAACATGAACCATTTCAGAGTGTGATATCGCAGGGTTAAAAAGGGTAACCAAGAATTTCGATTATAGGGGGAATTTTTTGCTCGTCATACTGCATTAATTTTATGGACTAGTTAAAAAGCTAATGCATAATTTTATGGACTAGTTAAAAAGCTAATGCATAATTTTATGGACTAGTTAAAAAGCTAATGCATAATTTTATGGACTAGTTAAAAAGCTCATGCATAATTTTATGGACTAGTTAAAAAGCTAATGCATAATTTTATGGACTAGTTAAAAAGCTAATGCATAATTTTATGGACTAGTTAAAAAGCTCATGCATAATTTTATGGACTAGTTAAAAAGCTAATGCATAATTTTATGGACTAGTTAAAAAGCTAATGCATAATTTTATGGACTAGTTAAAAAGATCATGCCTAATTTTATAGAATAGTCAAAAAGCTCGTGCATAAATTTCCTTCCTCATTTTCTCAAGGCAAAAAGTCGACATTAGATTTCATTATTAAATTTATGCTTCCATGTGTAGTCAAACCAGTAAAAATTGGACAAATCACCACTAATTACTTCACGAACTTTTCACCATCTTTGAAACAGTCAATATTATGACAGTTCCAATTTTGCATTTCGAAGTTCCATAGGTCACGATAGATGATGCTGTCAGCGGAAAACAGTTGTATTGATCTATTTATTCTACATGGAAAAGGCTGTGTTAATTTTAGGACGCCGTAGCTCACCGTTCGCGAATTCTCTACTTCATAGTTCAGATAACCTACTTTAGACAGGTTCGACGATAAGTGATATACAGGGTTTTCCAATAAGAGGTGTTGATTTTGCTATTCAAAGAAACTTTTCCCGTAAAAGATCAATGGTTTCGTTGCTTGTGTGGCACGTAGCGCCGTCTTGTTGAAAGTAAACATTGTCCAGATCAATACCATCCAATTCTGGCCATAAAAAATCATTAATCATCTCTCGATAGCGCAATCCATTCACGCCTCATTTTCGAAAAAGTAAGGTCCAATGACTCCGCCGGACCATAAACCGCACCAAACAGTCACACGTTGAGGATAGAGAGGCTTTTCAACAATAACTCTTGGGTTTTCCGAGCCCCAGATGCGACAATTTTTCTTCCACCGAGGTGGAAATGGGCCTCATCACTCAAGATGATTTGCATTTGATTCACTCTAGTGAATTTTACTAATTTCAATGCGTTGTTGAAGCGTGTATCGTTCTATTTTTATTAATAGCGTAGTTTCTACTTGTCAAATGTCAAAAAATGACAGCTTCAAAAGTAACATCTACCGAAATACATGGCTGTTCAAAATAACACCTCTTATTGGAAAACCCTGTATTATCAATTTCCTGTGCAAAAGTATGAATATTTCGTGCAGATCTATTTGAACTACAGCAATTTTTCAAAAAATTCCGCTTGTGGCGCTTTCACTTATAATAATGATAATAATATTTTTATTCCAGGTTGTGAGGAGGTTAGTGCAATTCCACACTTCCAAACAGATAAACACATTGATTGTACAATAGAAATGTGAATATAACGATTTTTTTTTAGGAAAGTCTGACCTTTTAGTATGTACTTAATTTCTTTTCAGATAAAAATAACACCTTTCGAAGATACAACGTGTATTGAAAGTGCATTATCTGAGTTTGTCGAACAGTAGAGCAGAAGTGCAGTAATGTTTGGAAAACGCTGCTTGCAAAATTATTTTAATTTAGAAAATACAAACCAACCTTTATGGGCGAGGAGAAATTGACGGAATATTTGCACCTATTAATACTTATTGTAAACATAAACTCATTTCAGGCGAAACGAACTTCAGACGCATTCCATTCAATACACTGCGAAAACACACGATATTCTGCCACTAAGCTATTGAAAAAAACTTTGTTAATATGAATAATCTAATAAATAGATAAGTTTTACGAATATTCTTTAGAATATAACTCACTTCACATCGGTTTTCAACAATAATTCTATATATGAAGTTCACTATGTGTGAAAAAAAAATTAGATCGCGATCTTTTCAGTCACTTCACCTTGTGAAGTAACTCGCATTGCGTCACTGACGTCCTCTCCGCGTAAATGCCAGGAGCAAACTAAATAATTCGCGAGTCGCGAGCTTGTTGAGTTTATTGCGCGCCCGTAGCCGTCGGCGTGGTGGCCATGTTCGCGGTTGCCACGCAACGGGTTTTAGGTTATAGAGAAGAAGATGATGCACCGTGAAGATGAACGTCAGAATCTTCACTTCAGGTATTTTGGGTAAATATAAAATAAGTGGGACGCGGCTAGTACGCACATCAATAAAACACTTTATATCAATCAGATAAAAGTATTTCAGTTTCACGAAATGGAAAATAATGTTGTTTGGAATTAAAAATTATTTTTTTTATTTATTATTTTTTTTTAAATTTTATTTCATTAAAAATCAATTGTTCACTTGGCGGCCATTGTTATTGTCGTGAAAGTTTTCAAGTTAGTTGTTTTTTTCTCTTATTTAACCCAAAATATGAACCCAAGAAGCTAAAATAGGTTATTAGTTTGGTTTTATGAAAAATAAATTTAAAAAACTTGACTAAAAACATTTTTTGAATATTATTATTCCAAACATGTCTCGAAGAAAAGACGTCAAATTATCCGTTTTTAACGAAATAGCTATTGAAATGCATTATTTTCAATTTTTCGATTACTGAATGGGTAGTTTCTCGTTGTTATCTGTCCGACTTTGTTTTTTATATTTACCTTTCTTTGTTTTGCCATCAAACATTTTAGTCAAGCTCAAAGCCTTGCAGGTTATGCCTAAATGCTACAAAGAATAAGTTCTAAATGTAGTGTAAAGTGTCTAAATGTCATAGAAATACGTTGTTACTAATTCTAACGGTTTCTACTAGATATAAAAATGTAATTTTTATACCTAAATTAAAACATACAAAAAGTGCCCGAGTTGCCCGCAATGAAATTAAATTAATTTGATTATTTACGGAAAAAAACTTAAGCCATTTATTACCCCTCACAAATGTAACACATCCTCTTAAGTTCTTCCAACACCGCACACTGGGAGAACTACTGTATTTTGGCGGCACTTTTTTTTCTTCTTCTTTTTAATCATCTGTCTCCATTGTTTATTTCTGTAGCAGGTCTGAGGTCACCCGAGGCATGCGATGCACGTGAATTATTCGCTTTTTATCTGCGTTACGCTGATTCCAGGATATGCAATCACATTTCCAAGCGTAATAATATTATCTTCTGAATAAATCAAAATTAATTGATTCATTATTATGTAATCTCCGTGACTGATAAGATCTGCACAGGTGTCGTTAACGGAACTAATCATTCTTTATAATCATTAAATCAATATTTATATTTTGTAGCAAACAAACCTTACAAATATAGTTTCGAACTTATCGAGCAAATTAAATATACGTAACATGCCTTTTGTCTTATTTTTAAAGAATTTACGTTTTTATCATTACATTTCAAAGCTCTACAGCTCTTGATTGAATTAACTATTAATAGCTGAAATATATTCCTAAGTTTATAACCACAGAGCTCATAGTTTGACAGTTTTATGCTGTTTCAGGGAAACAGATTTCTGCTTTATATTTAAAGTAAGAAAATGTATTATTTCTTCGTTAAATGTCATTTGTGTACCCACTCCAATACTAAGTTTTTTGTGGATTTCTAGAAAAATATAAATTCAAGGTTATTCTGTTTTTTTACAGGTTCTAAAATATTCTGTCGTAAAAGTAGGTACCTACTAATGCTTTTTTTTTGGTAAATCAGAATAATGTCACGGGGTGTTGGAGCCGCCCATATATTTATTTTATTTATGCTTCTTACTTTTTGAAGATTTTTGTTGCATTGAGAAATAAAACAGTTTTTTGTTACAAGAGCATAATTGACCTCCCACACTAGGAATTATTCAGTTAATTTCTATTGACTCTAGATTTTTTCAGTTCTTGGACTGGTATTAGAGAGAATTAAAATTTGTTTTAATAGTTATATTAATTTCACGTGAAAGTTTATCATTGAAACAGAGTTAAATTCTAAACATCACTAATAAGGCAAGAGGATTAATTTATTCTCATATATTCGTGATCTTCCTATGTTCACATATTGTCCAACAAAACCGACCAAATACATAGAACAACTTGCCCCATTTAATTAACAGGCCATTAAGTTAATTACCACTGAATATGGTGACTATGCTTCACCCTTCCAACTGAATCAGTGGATATCTTCTCGCCACATAAAGCTGCCTACTAATTATGTATCATCGTACTCTCTTTCCACCACGATCTGAATTCGGGATGAAAGGAGTTTCTTTGTCCTTTTGTGAGCAAGAAAAAGAGGAATGTTACGCATTCTTGGTAATGGCCTTATAGATTTGATTGTATGGAACTGAGGATACGTTATGTCATTGATTTTTTACTTGCGGATTCACGACTTTTAATAGTCTGATCTTCTAAGAATTATTGGAGAATAAGTAGACTTAAAATTAAAAATAGTGGACAGGATAGACATCTCTGGTCAGTTATTGTATAGATTTTGCTCTGCAGGTAAGTGATAATGAAATACAGTCATCTGTGCATTAAGCAGCTGGATTCATCTGAATTATATTGTTTGACAAAAGAGGGCACCACTATTCCTGTTTGGTCGATTTAAGACTAAAAGATTTAAATATTTTTGTCACAAGAAAATGACAGTACTTTTTGAATTACAATGTGTTAATTCAATTTTATTCTAAATTCTACTCTCTTGAGAGCTTGTCGTGACAGATCATTATTTCATGGTGTAAATGCAAGTTTGATTGTGCTGATTGCCGTCCGCTGCCGAATTTGGAGATAAACCTTTAGAATAAGGAATTGCTGCCAATCTCAATGCGAGTGATATATTCGGTGAGTTTTATGTATTTGGTGGCTGGATGATAATTTTTACGCGGCCTGCAGAGTGAATTTTGTAATCAACCTTTTTTTCATAGGGAATTATTTATTCCCTGATGGTCTGTGTGGTTTACAAACCAGATCATCACCAATTATTCTAGATTATTTTAATAAAATACACTAGCTGACGTGTACCCGGCGTTGCTGCGGGTTATCCTTAAAAGATAGATATATACCATCACGGACTTTTCTATTGGTCTTTTTAAGATATACAATTCCGTAGTACAACATTATTTTGAATGCATCTTATAAAGCTTATCCTGCGTTAGCAATGTAAGCGCCCGAATTTTTTTTAATGACTTGATTACAAAACATCGACTTTTCTCTACTTTTCATAAATATAATACGCATATATATTATATAAACCTTCCAGAAGAAATTCTCTAAATGATAGTAAAAACCCTATCAAAATCCGTTACGTAGTTTAGAAGAACTAAGCGCACAAACAGACAGACGCGGATAGGGACTTTATTTTATACTATTTAGAGATAATGCAATTAAGATACATCTTGATCAAAATTCTAACAAATCAATTTTTTCTACTATATTTTATTATAGCCCTAAAAATAAATAAATCATCAAGCCTATAAAAATGCTTCAAACTCTCGCATTTTTCGCACTTAGAACAGTATTTCAATTTTGTTTTATAAAATATAAAACAGATTTCTTACCAACAAATAATTATTCGTACAGAAAATGTTAATTCAATGAATTTTATTTAAGATCCTCTTCTTTTTGTGCATTCTCCGCGCTCTTATCAAAGTTTTGATAACATCATAGTCCTAGTTCCACTACATGGCACTCTCGAATAGAGATAAAGTTCACATTATGACTTCTGACCGCGCATCATTTTGTTTCTATTTTCAATGATAAACTATTTTTTTTTCATTTTGTTTCTCATTATATTTCAAAGGTGATGATTTTTAACAATTTCCTCGTCTCTCGACTATCTTTACCGACCCGAAAGAACAGTTGTTCCTGTGTCTGCTGTTAAAGCCTATAAAGTGTATAAAACGTGACTGCTTATATTAACCATTTGACAAACCATTTTTCCTGATTATCCATATTTTTATAATGATGCTGCATCCTTATTTCTACAATCAATCCGGTATTTTCGCTCCCCGGAATGTGTATCCCCCGGGCGCCACAGTCTGTAATTCAGTGTAAGTCAGTAGAACTACAGACTCTGTAGTACAGAGTACAGGATCTGGCCATCTGCTTACAATCCACAGTCAATGACTCAATAGGAACGGAATAGGAACTGCTGACTGCTGACTACCGACTGGAGATATGCTCTAATTGCTCATCATACTGGACCATTGATGATGCCGGCCCCACTTGTGTAGGATCCTTCGTCTAGTTTTATCTTTTAAAACGTTTAATAATAAATATACGTGTACAGAGGCGGATTAACTGTTGAGAGCGCCCTAGGCAAGCACCTCATCGGCGCCCCTCTAGCGACCACATATTATAAATTTTAACAAGTACCTAAAGTAGCCGAATTTGTAGTTAGGTGGGTTTTACGTGAAAATAAAAATTTCGTGGGAGGGGGGGGGGGGGGGTGGCTAGAGAATTTCAGGAAAATAAAATTTGTCCCGAAAAAAAAAATTAATTCATGGGGGGGGGGGGGTGGCTAGAGAATTGTTTAAAATTGATGTTTTTACGTGAAAATTATTAATAACTACTCTGAAGTAGTCCGACCAGTCGCCTTTTAGATTTTTTCAGCGCCGATTCTCGTTCTGAGTAGCCTAAATGGCGATATATCGCCCTCGTTGGCAACACTGCCAGCTATCTTTTTTTTTACATACCAAGTTTCATCACAATCGGTTCAGTAGTTTTTTTGCATGAAGAAGTAACATATACCTATACAAACACACACATATACACTTTCGCAGATATAATATTAATAGGGATAATTAATAAAACATAAAAAATTTAAATGATCAATTATTTATGTAAAGGAATAAGTACTCACTAATAAGTACCTACCTAGAAATGCCTAGGATCCCTTTGTGTTTAAATTACGAATTTTATTTTATGCACTTTTCAAATGTCACTTATGTGTTGTCTTGGTTACACTTAAACAGCATTTATTTATGAACAGCATTGTGTACTCGCTATGTGGCTGACTGAGTGACTAATAAAAATAATGTAATTTTTTTATATAAAAAAGGACGACAAATAAACTTTAAATGTCGTTTCTTTGTACTTCAGAGCAACGCATTGTTTTATTTGTCTTATAAAACGATATTTTTAGTGAAGAAAAATGGAAAAGTTACGATTCACATTTATCTACAGTGTTAGCAGCATTGGGTGGAAAAACCGGTGTGAACTGCATAACTTCAATCGAGTCACCCGATGAACATTTATTTGATATTCCTGATGGGGAGGAATGCAGATCACGCCAAACTCTGGGAATTGAATAAAAATGCACTTTCTAGATGAAAAAAGTGTGTAGAAATTCATTAAAAAAATAATTAAGGCGCGGAAGAATAAATTGAGGGAGATACAGCCGATCAAAATTTAATAAATTGCACTTCGCGATCTGATATTATCACCATATTCGGACAGTCCGCCGCCATATTTTGTCACGAAAATCAAATTAAAAACTTTTAATACTTTTGAAATTTCAGTAGTGCCATCCAAAAAATAAAAAGTGTTGCCATATAATAATATCAATGCATGGAAAATTCTGAAAATTAAATATCATTTGCCAGATTGGTAGTTTATTATTTAAAATCTTGTAAATACTTAATTTATGTATATATATAACCTAACCTAACTGTGATTTTCTATAACAAAAAAATGACCCTTTAATAACGCCCACTCGCGTCCCCTTTAGAGTTTTATCCCAGTTTTCAAGTAGTTTGTGGGCTACGCTAGGTTTGTATAGACGGTTTGTGATTTAATACGAATACCCTTTTTCCATGTTATTTCCTGTTACACAAAATTGCCCCTTTAATAACGCCTGCTCGCGTCCCCTTTAGAGTTATATCCCAGTTTTCAAGTAGTTTGTGGGCTACGCTAGGTTTGTATAGACTGGTTTGTGATTTAATTCTAATACCTTTTTCCCATGTTCTTCTGCCTACTCTAACCCAAACTAAACACCTAACCTATTTTGTAAAAAAATACTATTATTATATGGCAACACTTTTCTTTTTTTGGTTGGCACTACTGAAATTTCAAAAGTAAATAGTTGCTAATTTGATTTTCTTAAGTCATAATTGATAAATAAAACATGGTTCCTATGTATCGCGTACGAAGTTTCAAAACCCTGTAACTCAGTTAATAGTGCCGACCCCCACCTAATTCTTTCAGATTCGGATTCCCCAGCCCTAAATTAGTCTAAATCAAGTTCAATTTCGGTTATACTCCCATAAACCGAATATTACCCTCAGATCGCGAAGTGCAATTTTATTAAACTTTGATCGGCTGTATCTCCCTCAATTTATTCTTCCGCGCCTTAATTCTTTTTTTAATGAGTTTCTACACACTTTTCTCATCTAGAAAATGCATTTTTATTCAATTCCCAGAGTTTGGCGTGATCTGCATTTCACCCTTCCTGATGATTTGAAACTTGCAAGAAAACACACCGCCATAACAACTACGGACGTTTTTACTAAAATTCAGAATTCTCTAAAGAAAAAAACATCAAACACGGAAAATATTTATTAACCGGTATTTCAATGGAAGATGCTCCAAGGAACTAGCATCATTGATCCCCTCGGCACCGGTGCATAGTCGGGAAACACACCAAACGCGCGCCCAACATATGTACAGGGTTGACATTTGTCATGTGACAAATGCTTCTACGACTCGTTATTGTGTTCAACAGCTCGGCTGTGGAACGATTTGCCGGGCTCTGTGTTTCCTCCTTCCTACAACATGGGTCTCTTCAAGACCCACGTTCACTCCTTCCTCTCCTCAAAAAGACCCTCCACACAGCATCTTCAAAAATGACAGAGGCCCTGAGGGAAATTATTTTCCTCAGAGCCTCTTGTGTTGGGTTAATGTAAAAAAAATATAGGAATTACCTTAACTTTTGAGTTTTAACTTAAAGTTTTAATTTTAACTAAATTTGAGGAAAATTTACTTAGACGAAGGTGGGAATTTACAAGTTGGTGAACAATACCTGGACGAAATTAAACATGATACGAGACTTTCTGAAAATAATAATAGTAAGGGTAGTGAAAATAAAAATCTAGGAAAAACAGCAGAAAGATTTTTACTCGAAAAGTTTTCAGGAAAAACATCAAGTGTTAACCAATGGTTCAATGATTTATTTATTTATTGTTTGAAACACTTACAGAGTGTTAACTTATTAAATTATTACATTAATATTATTGCGTGGGAATGTGCACAGATATTAACACTCCAATTAAAAATGTTCACAGCATGCGTAAACAAGGTTCAGTTGTTACTAGGCGAAGATGCTAGTAGTGAGAAAAAACAGAAATAATAATAATCAAAAAGAAATATAAAACATGAATATAAAACACGAATATAAAACATGAAATATAAAATATAGTGAGTGTACAGAGAAAGATGAGGAAGAAAAAAAGGAGAATAATAAAGCTAATAACTGTTATAAACAAATTATAACTGTTCTCCATGACATATTATGGTAGAAGATTGTTAATTTGTTTTTTAAAATGTGCGAGACTGTTTGCGAATATATTTATAAGGTCGCATTCAACTGTGTTGTACAGACGACACATTCGAAACAGTGGATTGAAGTATGCAATATTGTTATTAATTATTTCAATATGGAATATATTTTGACTCCTTAAATTAGGTATGTCTATTAGGAACTTTAATATGTATATATATGTATATATTTTTTTAACCTTACTTATTCACATTTCTTTGTACATATAATGTATAATAGAAAATAGTATATAATAACATAATATAAAATAACAAATTGTATGTAATAACATAATAAGAAAACAAGAAATGAAAACCCACTAAGGCACTGCCTGAGTGTGGGTAATATTAAAACAAAATATTATATTTCCAAGTATCCAAAGTATAAAATAGACTTAAAAAAACATAGTATAAAAAGTAAGTATTACAAAGGTAGAATAAGTGAATAGACTCGGTAGAAGACGCACTGTGAATTGCGTTAGAAAATTCCGAATCATCACTTTTTAATTTAGAAAAAAATGTCTCAATATGTTTCGTATGCTTTATAATATTTTGATTTTTTTCTTCTTTTTCCTTAGCCTTCCTTTTATAAGCTGCACCACTAGGTTTCTTCTTCAATTCACTCATTATTTGGGTAATGAACTAAAACGCAATGTACTAATTAATTCACACAAATACCGCTGCGAGTACGTAATCAATAGAAGCGCGCGTAACCAGCGACATCCAAGCTGAAAGTGATGAGTGTGACTGTCACCCCGTCATCCGTTCGGAAGTCCGGTGCCGGCCGCTTAGCCCCTGCCCCCGCTGCGCCCTTTGCCCTGCAATCTAGCAACGCCCGCGAACGAATCCACGAGCGAGTGGTCTTCTATTAAAAAATCATGCGATGGAGGCATGGAGGAATAATCAAGAAGGCGAGTATGCTTTGGAAGCTCTGCATCTCTACAGAAGTAAATAATCTTTTATATTGTGTAAGCAGGTACATACTTACTTACAAAATTAAGTTTATATATATATTTTTTTTAATTCTAGGGGCGCCCGCCGGCGCCCCTTTGTAACTGGCGCCCCTAGGCACGTGCCTACTTTGCCTTAGGGTTAATCCGCCACTGTACGTGTATATATAAAGGTTTTTCTGACTGAGCAAGTAACTACTGTAAGCGGTTGATTTGAAGGCGAATCGTCGTTTTATTAATCAGCAATTGGCCATAGAAGGTTTTTTGGATGCCCTGCAGGCATTGAGACAAGGAAGCAATTAATGTCACCGTGAGCTAATGGATCAAAGCAGTGACACTGACTTAATTAAGTTAAAGAATTGATTCCCTTGATTGACACACTGATAATTTGACACCCAATTCCAATGGTCTTTAACATTCGACACTAGCGAGTTTAAGATTTCAGCTATAAATCGCCAAAAATCCAAATTAGTGCTTTGGTTTACCCTACCAAACATATATTTTTATATCAATTTCTGTAAGCTAATTTTAATTATATTCGCGAGATAATAAACGTATCTTAGCCGACTGAATTAGGTAAATCGGAGTTCAAATGCTTTGCACTTGTTGGTGGCATCTCTAGTGTAAATTTTGTGGATACATAAAATCAGTGGATTTAGAAAAGAGTTTATTCGTTCTTTGATTCCTTATTCGGCTGTCTGAAAATTTAACTCTGTTTTAATTTTTATAATTACTTTTGTGACATTAAATTTATTTGAATGATTAAATTTCTAAGAATTGAATTTAATTATTATTGTTTTTAAATGAATGAAGTTGTGGTTTTCGATGTAAATCCCAATGAGTCGTAAGCTCGTACTGGAAGTGTAATTTTCAGCTTATAATGCCAAGCACACTAAGGCAACTTAAATTAAATTAAATATTACGAAAAAAAACAAAAAATACCTAATGCATTTGAATGAATCATCAAATCTCTGACTCACATTTTCATGCTATTCTAACTATTATGATATACAGTTCGTTTTTTAGTCACGGCACTTGATTTTTTTAAATGTGTAAATATATATTCTTGACCGGTCAGTGGCCCAGTTGGCATCGCCTCTAGGGCTCACCAAAGGCGTCGTCGCGAGTTCGGTTTCTCGACTGGCTACGTCCTCCATCACGACACAAACAACATTTTCCGCTTACTGTGGTGATAGTGGGAGATCACAAATATTGTCAGGATATTCGTAAACCGGGAATTCTTCCACCATTCACTACTGTATATCACAATGTTACTGTTATTTTCTACCATTCAAACCAATCTCTAAACACACCTGGCACTAATAAGAACAAACTTTGAAATTTTCAGCGATATCGGTCGACTACTTTTCGAGTTTGCGAGCGCAAACATACGCAGGCTGAATGTTGATATATTTAGGTATCTAAAGTACGACGGAAAACAGCTGCGCTGTATGTGCAATTCGAACGTTGTGATTGAGTACAGACCTACATTACTTTGCCCGTTGTCCCAGGGGTTCGGTAAGCGATCGACAAAAGTATGTAACTACGACTAGAATAATAAGTATGACTATCAAATTGTTTATTAACCTGCGCAGAAAAGTTGCACACTAAACTGCGCTGCAGACCCCTTACCTTACTATAGCGAACATAATTTTTTGCGCAGGGTCTTACAGCACTCAGTTTTTTGTCGATTGCTTACCGACCCGTGGACGACGGGCTATATTAAATAGCTTTCGTCTCTCTTTAAGTAAGCTTTCTCAGCACTAACTGGTAAACGTGTATCGGTGCACAATTCATTGATAACATAGTAACATAAAGTGGAAATTACAAATCAATGCAATAGTAGAAAGGTTAAGAAAATTATTGTACATTTTTCTTAGAATACGAAACATACTAAATTTTAAATTATTAAGAACCATCTATTTTTCACTGATTCAATCTGTATTACAATATGGAATTGTTGGTTGGGGTGGAGCATTCAAAACTTATCTCTTACCTTTAGAAATCATCCAAAGAATATTAATAAAAATAATTTTGAAAAAACCGTATGATTACCCCACAATTAGATTATTTCAAGAATTTAAAGTCCCTTCACGTCATATTATTTATAAAAAAATAACTCCTTTTCAAATACATAAAGATTGTTTCAACAATGACGACTTTTTCGAACAGCAATAGACAAAGTATTCTTGGCTCTATAACTATCCCGCGCTGTAACACCACCACAGCCCAACAATTTTATAAACATTTTTTTGTCAAATGGTTTAACCAATTACCTCTTAACTTAAGATTGGAAACGAAATATAAAAAAATCAAAAGCTCAATAAAAAACTATATCAATAGCATATTAAAATCGTTTATACTTAAAAATACAATTTTTTCTCTCAATTATTATTATATTGAAATCCTTTTCTCTTATTTCTTATTCTTATCTCTTTCCTTCTTTTACATCCTTTTCTCTTTTCTATTTGATATAATTTTGTTATATATGTATGTAAAAAAATAAAAATAAATTTTCATGATCTTTACACTCTCTGAAAAAATATGTTAAATTATTATTTACACGCGTTTCTCTGCCTTTTTAACACGAGCATTTGCTCTAAAAAAAGGTGTATCACGATGTACTGTAATGTATTAAAAAGAAAACAAACTTAATGTAATGTAATAACATGTAATTGTAAATTTAATATTAAATAAAAAAATAAAAATAAAAAAGATTAATTTAATTGATAATGAATATTCAGGTTAGATGATTGTATGAATTGTGTATCGACTGTGTTTTGGTAAAACCCTCCAAGCCACATTTTTTGGAATGTTACTTTTCAATGGTTTCATGTAGAAACCTCTAATAGAATTGCAATACTTTACTTCAAAATTTTGAAACACAGATAACCACTTTCATATAAAATTAAAAATTAGTTTTACGAATTTGTGAATATTTGTTTTTATTGTCTCCTGTAAAATTTTCATTTTGTGGCCTGAAGGGTTTTACCAAACCACAGTTGATATAGTTTCGTAAACGGAGAAAATGACTAATGCTTATTTATTAAAATCTGGTTTAAAACGGGGTTGCAGGCCGTTTCCTGTTAAACTTTTAGTACATTCATAATACATCGGAACATGTGTTCATGCACCTGCATTTGTCTTGATAATATACAATGACGAAATGCGAAAATATTTCTATTTTTGAGACCGATAATTCGTGGTGGAATTCCATTATAATATATTATAATAAAACAAATAAAAAACTTTATTCCACTTAATTTTATTTTGACCGTAACCGGTTTCAGCTCGTCAAAGCCATCTTCAGACTGGTACACAAAATTCTTAGTCTACGGTTTATATACACAACATATGGGGGAGGGGGGAGAGGGGTAGTTTATAGGGTTTTAATCAATTTTATTTGTTACTAAGTCGTTTAAGATTGTCGAATTTCTAACTATTTGGTAATTCCAGTGAGCTAATTACCTTGGGTTTGTAGCTCATTTCAATATTTATTAGGGAAAAACCTTACAGGTAATATGCATTATTAATGACCAAATTTTACTGTCGAATCGTTATTTATGATGGGATTATATTTGCTTTTTGAAAAGATACATGTTTACATTTGAGAAATTATTATAAGAATTAAGAAAGTAGGGACTTAGCAACTGATACTAATAGCTTATTAATTACAAAGTTACTTATTGAAGGGGTACATGTTTACATTGAAGTAGGGATGGTCTAACCTAACTACATATTTTAATATCGAAATTATTATTAAAATTACAATGGATACAAGAGCGGAGACTTGGCAAATGATTCTAATTGTTTATTCATTACAAAGTTAGGGTCTATTTTATTAATTAAGCGAGTAATTTCTAAAGATTCTAGTCTATCAAGCTTGTGGCCTTTATTGCAAGTATGGAGGACTTTAACATCTCTGTCTTTATCAAACGAGTGTTTATTTTCTAATAGATGTGATGCTACATTTGACAATTCGCCTTTATTATTTACCCAATTTGTAAAATGTTCTTTAATACGGGTTTTGAATCTTGTATCCATCTTGTATCAATCTTGTATCCATTGTAATTTTAATAATAATTTCGATATTAAAATATGTAGTTAGGTTAGACCATCCCTACTTCAATGTAAACATGTACCCCTTCAATAAGTAACTTTGTAATTAATAAGCTATTAGTATCAGTTGCTAAGTCCCTACTTTCTTAATTCTTATAATAATTTCTCAAATGTAAACATGTATCTTTTCAAAAAGCAAATATAATCCCATCATAAATAACGATTCGACAGTAAAATTTGGTCATTAATAATGCATATTACCTGTAAGGTTTTTCCCTAATAAATATTGAAATGAGCTACAAACCCAAGGTAATTAGCTCACTGGAATTACCAAATAGTTAGAAATTCGACAATCTTAAACGACTTAGTAACAAATAAAATTGATTAAAACCCTATAAACTACCCCTCTCCCCCCTCCCCCATATGTTGTGTATATAAACCGTAGACTAAGAATTTTGTGTACCAGTCTGAAGATGGCTTTGACGAGCTGAAACCGGTTACGGTCAAAATAAAATTAAGTGGAATAAAGTTTTTTATTTGTTTTATTATAATATATTAAAATGCGAAAATATTGTAATTTTTACGAACAAGTGTTCCTACATCACGATAACACATTTGTGTCATATTGAAAGTTTATTAGGATTCCTGTCAATTCATTGATTAAAGACCTGCAGTCCGGCTTTTAACTTGATTACGAATAATTTGAAGAAAGCATCCTATTATTTAAGCCCCCACATACCAAATTTCTACAGATTTTTACAAAGTTTCTTGTCAACTCTTTTAAGTTTTTAATTTCCCAAAAAGTTTTTAATTTTTCAAGATAATATCCATACTTTTGTTATGTCGAAACGTTATTATATGAAATTCCCTGAATAGAAAAAAATCGCAAAGTAAGCTTCGAAACTTATTAAAAACATGTTTTTTTCTGTTATTTAATATGTTATAGGCATGAAAAAATTCACAGTGTATCTTTAAGTGCAACTAAAGCATTTGTCGAGAGATTTTAGCTCTATTTCAAACGAGCCGTGTTTTATTAAGCTGGCTCTACACTCGCGCGCGAAGTCGCGCCGTGAATTCACGCCGTGAATATACGCCGCGATCCGCGCGTGAACTGTGTCCATCCACTCGCAAAGCTTCAGTCTTGTTCGCGACTTTAAGCCGCAAACCCTTTGTCGCGGGCCAAAAAACCGACAAAAATCGGGGAATGGCGCGAAGCGCGAATGCGAAGATTGCGAAGGCGTGAACAAGATCCACACTCGCGTTTCGCGGCCTTCGCGGCCGTTCGCGCCGCGAGTGTAGAGCGCGCTTTAAATATTCATTTTCGCTTAATTATTATCGTTTTCTTAATATTAGCGCGCTCCCTCTAACATTCCTATTTATACATCCCCCTTGCAAACCATTTTTGAACGCTTACTATGGGGCCTTAATAAATTAGCAATATTTGACATCAATAAGTTTTCTCCATTTATTCTGATAATAATCTTATACAGTAAATTCGAGGATCTCTCATAACAATACGTCCCTGAATCATGCTTTACATAATTTTAAATCTAATTGAGTTAAATATTATTATGTAAATCCCCGGTGAAACACCGCAATGGAAATATTGATTGAAATTGCTCTAGGTATTATGATGTTCTCTGTCTCTGTCAGGCTCTATTACACTGGTCGGGAAACTGGGGTAAATTACCCTAAATTGTAATTTGGCTAATCGAGGCTAATATGAAAATATATTACTGTACAGACAAAATCCTTTAAATTTTTTAATACTCGTATCTATTGGAATTTTTCTTTTGTTTTCGATAATGAATTAATTGGTAGTGCAAATTAAATCACTTCCTGACATCCGATCGAGCTAAAACTCGGCAGATAGACTTGTCGTTGATGACAGTGCATCTTTTTTTAATTATTTTTTTATTTAATATTTGTATGTTTTTTACAATAAATATACAATTATACATATTATACAGTGTTATCAAGGTAAATAATAATATCCTATCATGGCAATTACGCACACACGCGGACATTTACACATTTCTCTGAAATCGGATGATGATATTAAAGTACAGGGTTTTCCAATAAGAGGTGTTATTTTGATATTCAAAGAAACTTTTCCCGTAAAAGATCAATGATTTCGTTGCTTGTGTGGCACGTAGCGCCGTCTTGTTGAAAGTAAAAGTTGTCCAGATCAATACCATCCGATTCCGACCATAAAAAATCATTAATCATCTCTCGATAACGCAATCCATTCACCGTAACTGTTGCTCCAGCCTCATTTTCGAAAAAGTAAGGTTCAATGACTCCGCCGGACCATAAACCGCACCAAACAGTCACACGTTGAGATAAAGAGGCTTTTCAACAATAACTCTTTGGTTTTCCGAGCCCCAGATGCGACAATTTTGCTTGTTGACGAAGCCACCGAGGTGGAAATGGGCCTCATCACTGAAAATGATTTTTCGGTGGATTTCTAATAAAATTATTAATAGTGAATTTTAATAATTTCAATGCGTTGTTGAAGCGTGTATCGTTCCATTTTTATTAATGGCGTAGTTTCTACTTCTCAAATGTCAAAAAATGACAGCTTCAAAAGTAACATCTACCGAAATAGCGGGCTATTCAAAATAACACCTCTTATTAGAAAACCCTATAGTTAATAGGTGAAATGAAATAATGTCGGTCCTGCCAAATAGGGATTTGGCGCAGTTGTTAGCGCGGTTGACTCCAGTCCCTCGGGAGGAATGTACTGAAGTTTTTTTTTTTTTTTTAAAGATACTTTAAAAGTTCACAGCAGTTTAAAAGTCAGTCCCTGGGGTGGAAAGTCAAACCAAAATAAATAAAAAATTGACTACTAGCCGGCACAAGAGATGGCGCAAATGGGTCGAAAATTGAAAATAATTTATTAAAGTTTAAAAATACATGTATGTATGTTTTTCCCGGATTTATTTTAATTTGATTAATCGGTGTGTTTTGTACTTATTTGTACTAAAATACTTTTATTCTCGTTTTATTGTTAATAGGAATATTATACATCAATGATTATATTCTACAATTTTCATTATACAAACAGTTTAAATTAATCTCTTCTGAATCCGAATGACTTTTTGTTTTTAGAGTTCTTTTTTATTTATTAATTATTTAACGCCCTTTTTCGGGACTTTTACATGTGAATATTAAGAAATATACATTATTTATTAATTAAAATAAAACAATAACTTTGTTTGTAACCACAATTGATAAATCGGTGACGGAGAATTAACATGTCAAACCACAAAGTGACTGCTTTCTACCAAAACATTATTTACTATACATAACTGATTTGCTTCATTAACAACATTTGTATTTGTTTAAAGATATATTGAAGATGTCCACTGACTTGGTATAATTGTTTCCCTCCAATAGTATTCTGGGCAAAGAGGAATACATATGGTAGTTAGTCCCAGAATTTCTGCACAGAAATAAATCATGACTTATAGTATTTCGGAATATTGGAATCCGGAAGCTTATCAATTCTAGCAATACCGGACTATCAAATAAATCATTTAGAATTTTATAAATTATATTTTTATGTATGTAATGATAGCTAAAGTTATAGATATTCTCTGTAACGCCCTGGTTAAAAACTACTATTTAGATTTGAAACGACTGTAGTTTTTAGTAACCAGATCTGTATTAGGGTATACCAGGTACTTCCCAACCTTCCCCTTTCTAATCTTCTTCCTCTATATCCTCCCTTTAACAGTACCTATCTTGGGGATTATTATCACATAAACAATTCTGCAAAAAAATAAAAACACAAATTTAAACTCTAAAGGAAGACACTTTGTTCATTTCTTGATGATATTAGAGAAAACTTTGGCAATTATTTGCGAGTTTATGATATTTAAATTACTCTATCTCAAAATAGTATAAAATAAAGTAGCTATCCTCGTCTGTCTGTTTGTGCGCTTAGTTTTTTTAAACTACTCAACTGATTTTGATAGGGTTTTCTCTATAATTTAGAGAATTTCTTCAGGAAGGTTTTTATATTTAATACATGCTTATTATATTTATAGAAAGTAGAGAAAAATCGATGTTTTGTAATCAAATAATAAAAAAATATATTTTCGGGCACTACATTGCTAACTCTGGCTAAACCTTATGAGATACATCAAAATAATCTACTACGGAATTGTAGGTATATATTCTTATGAGGCCTACAGAAAAGTCCACTACGGTATATGTCTATCTCCTAAGGATAAATCCCAGCAATGCCGGGTCCACGTCAGCTAGTTTACTATAATAATCTACTACGGAATTGTAGGTATATATTCTTATGAGGCCTACAGAAAAGTCCACTACGGTATATGTCTATCTCCTAAGGATAAATCCCAGCAATGCCGGGTCCACGTCAGCTAGTTTACTATAATAATCTACTACGGAATTGTAGGTATATATTCTTATGAGGCCTACAGAAAAGTCCACTACGGTATATGTCTATCTCCTAAGGATAAATCCCAGCAATGCCGGGTCCACGTCAGCTAGTTTACTATAATAATCTACTACGGAATTGTAGGTATATATTCTTATGAGGCCTACAGAAAAGTCCACTACGGTATATGTCTATCTCCTAAGGATAAATCCCAGCAATGCCGGGTCCACGTCAGCTAGTTTACTATAATAATCTACTACGGAATTGTAGGTATACATTCTTATGAGGCCTACAGAAAAGTCCACTACGGTATATGTCTATCTCCTAAGGATAAATCCCAGCAATGCCGGGTCCACGTCAGCTAGTTTACTATAATAATCTACTACGGAATTGTAGGTATACATTCTTATGAGGCCTACAGAAAAGTCCACTACGGTATATGTCTATCTCCTAAGGATAAATCCCAGCAATGCCGGGTCCACGTCAGCTAGTTTACTATAATAATCTACTACGGAATTGTAGGTATATATTCTTATGAGGCCTACAGAAAAGTCCACTACGGTATATGTCTATCTCCTAAGGATAAATCCCAGCAATGCCGGGTCCACGTCAGCTAGTTTACTATAATAATCTACTACGGAATTGTAGGTATACATTCTTATGAGGCCTACAGAAAAGTCCACTACGGTATATGTCTATCTCCTAAGGATAAATCCCAGCAATGCCGGGTCCACGTCAGCTAGTTTACTATAATAATCTACTACGGAATTGTAGGTATACATTCTTATGAGGCCTACAGAAAAGTCCACTACGGTATATGTCTATCTCCTAAGGATAAATCCCAGCAATGCCGGGTCCACGTCAGCTAGTTTACTATAATAATCTACTACGGAATTGTAGGTATACATTCTTATGAGGCCTACAGAAAAGTCCACTACGGTATATGTCTATCTCCTAAGGATAAATCCCAGCAATGCCGGGTCCACGTCAGCTAGTTTACTATAATAATCTACTACGGAATTGTAGGTATACATTCTTATGAGGCCTACAGAAAAGTCCACTACGGTATATGTCTATCTCCTAAGGATAAATCCCAGCAATGCCGGGTCCACGTCAGCTAGTTTACTATAATAATCTACTACGGAATTGTAGGTATACATTCTTATGAGGCCTACAGAAAAGTCCACTACGGTATATGTCTATCTCCTAAGGATAAATCCCAGCAATGCCGGGTCCACGTCAGCTAGTTTACTATAATAATCTACTACGGAATTGTAGGTATACATTCTTATGAGGCCTACAGAAAAGTCCACTACGGTATATGTCTATCTCCTAAGGATAAATCCCAGCAATGCCGGGTCCACGTCAGCTAGTTTACTATAATAATCTACTACGGAATTGTAGGTATACATTCTTATGAGGCCTACAGAAAAGTCCACTACGGTATATGTCTATCTCCTAAGGATAAATCCCAGCAATGCCGGGTCCACGTCAGCTAGTTTACTATAATAATCTACTACGGAATTGTAGGTATACATTCTTATGAGGCCTACAGAAAAGTCCACTACGGTATATGTCTATCTCCTAAGGATAAATCCCAGCAATGCCGGGTCCACGTCAGCTAGTTTACTATAATAATCTACTACGGAATTGTAGGTATACATTCTTATGAGGCCTACAGAAAAGTCCACTACGGTATATGTCTATCTCCTAAGGATAAATCCCAGCAATGCCGGGTCCACGTCAGCTAGTTTACTATAATAATCTACTACGGAATTGTAGGTATACATTCTTATGAGGCCTACAGAAAAGTCCACTACGGTATATGTCTATCTCCTAAGGATAAATCCCAGCAATGCCGGGTCCACGTCAGCTAGTTTACTATAATAATCTACTACGGAATTGTAGGTATACATTCTTATGAGGCCTACAGAAAAGTCCACTACGGTATATGTCTATCTCCTAAGGATAAATCCCAGCAATGCCGGGTCCACGTCAGCTAGTTTACTATAATAATCTACTACGGAATTGTAGGTATACATTCTTATGAGGCCTACAGAAAAGTCCACTACGGTATATGTCTATCTCCTAAGGATAAATCCCAGCAATGCCGGGTCCACGTCAGCTAGTTTACTATAATAATCTACTACGGAATTGTAGGTATACATTCTTATGAGGCCTACAGAAAAGTCCACTACGGTATATGTCTATCTCCTAAGGATAAATCCCAGCAATGCCGGGTCCACGTCAGCTAGTTTACTATAATAATCTACTACGGAATTGTAGGTATACATTCTTATGAGGCCTACAGAAAAGTCCACTACGGTATATGTCTATCTCCTAAGGATAAATCCCAGCAATGCCGGGTCCACGTCAGCTAGTTTACTATAATAATCTACTACGGAATTGTAGGTATATATTCTTATGAGGCCTACAGAAAAGTCCACTACGGTATATGTCTATCTCCTAAGGATAAATCCCAGCAATGCCGGGTCCACGTCAGCTAGTTTACTATAATAATCTACTACGGAATTGTAGGTATACATTCTTATGAGGCCTACAGAAAAGTCCACTACGGTATATGTCTATCTCCTAAGGATAAATCCCAGCAATGCCGGGTCCACGTCAGCTAGTTTACTATAATAATCTACTACGGAATTGTAGGTATACATTCTTATGAGGCCTACAGAAAAGTCCACTACGGTATATGTCTATCTCCTAAGGATAAATCCCAGCAATGCCGGGTCCACGTCAGCTAGTTTACTATAATAATCTACTACGGAATTGTAGGTATACATTCTTATGAGGCCTACAGAAAAGTCCACTACGGTATATGTCTATCTCCTAAGGATAAATCCCAGCAATGCCGGGTCCACGTCAGCTAGTTTACTATAATAATCTACTACGGAATTGTAGGTATACATTCTTATGAGGCCTACAGAAAAGTCCACTACGGTATATGTCTATCTCCTAAGGATAAATCCCAGCAATGCCGGGTCCACGTCAGCTAGTTTACTATAATAATCTACTACGGAATTGTAGGTATACATTCTTATGAGGCCTACAGAAAAGTCCACTACGGTATATGTCTATCTCCTAAGGATAAATCCCAGCAATGCCGGGTCCACGTCAGCTAGTTTACTATAATAATCTACTACGGAATTGTAGGTATACATTCTTATGAGGCCTACAGAAAAGTCCACTACGGTATATGTCTATCTCCTAAGGATAAATCCCAGCAATGCCGGGTCCACGTCAGCTAGTTTACTATAATAATCTACTACGGAATTGTAGGTATACATTCTTATGAGGCCTACAGAAAAGTCCACTATGGTATATGTCTATCTCCTAAGGATAAATCACAGCAATGCCGGGTCCACGTCAGCTAGTTTACTATAATAATCTACTACGGAATTGTAGGTATACATTCTTATGAGGCCTACAGAAAAGTCCACTACGGTATATGTCTATCTCCTAAGGATAAATCACAGCAATGCCGGGTCCACGTCAGCTAGTTTACTATAATAATCTACTACGGAATTGTAGGTATACATTCTTATGAGGCCTACAGAAAAGTCCACTACGGTATATGTCTATCTCCTAAGGATAAATCACAGCAATGCCGGGTCCACGTCAGCTAGTTTACTATAATAATCTACTACGGAATTGTAGGTATACATTCTTATGAGGCCTACAGAAAAGTCCACTACGGTATATGTCTATCTCCTAAGGATAAATCACAGCAATGCCGGGTCCACGTCAGCTAGTTTACTATAATAATCTACTACGGAATTGTAGGTATACATTCTTATGAGGCCTACAGAAAAGTCCACTACGGTATATGTCTATCTCCTAAGGATAAATCACAGCAATGCCGGGTCCACGTCAGCTAGTTTACTATAATAATCTACTACGGAATTGTAGGTATACATTCTTATGAGGCCTACAGAAAAGTCCACTACGGTATATGTCTATCTCCTAAGGATAAATCACAGCAATGCCGGGTCCACGTCAGCTAGTTTACTATAATAATCTACTACGGAATTGTAGGTATACATTCTTATGAGGCCTACAGAAAAGTCCACTACGGTATATGTCTATCTCCTAAGGATAAATCACAGCAATGCCGGGTCCACGTCAGCTAGTTTACTATAATAATCTACTACGGAATTGTAGGTATACATTCTTATGAGGCCTACAGAAAAGTCCACTACGGTATATGTCTATCTCCTAAGGATAAATCACAGCAATGCCGGGTCCACGTCAGCTAGTTTACTATAATAATCTACTACGGAATTGTAGGTATACATTCTTATGAGGCCTACAGAAAAGTCCACTACGGTATATGTCTATCTCCTAAGGATAAATCCCAGCAATGCCGGGTACACGTCAGCTAGTTTACTATAAAAATATGAAGAAATATAAAATAAATTTTAAAAAGGCGTAAATTTAAATTACAAATTACCGATTTACGTAGGAACACAATTTTGTCGTACGTAAATTAAAATTTCTACCCAAAAATCATTTTTACGATGTTTTATTTTCATTATAATAACACAATTGAGTGGGCAAGATTATGTTTGAACCACACAGGAGGTTTTGAGGAAAATAATTTCCCTCAGAGCATATGTTGTCTTTGGGGATGCTATGCAGAGGGATTTTTTTAAGGAAAAAAAGGAGAGAAAGATCTGGAAAGGAAATATATATGAGCGGTGGGAAGGAATCTAGGGGGTCGGTGTGTCCAGGAGTGACGGATGTTTGATTTCCCACTGTGGTGCAAGGCGATGGGCAGAGAGAGTCCTGCTGGAGAGGTAAAAAGATCTACCTCAACGTGTCTCTCCAAAACTATCCTGCCTCCTACATATAACTAACCTCGTGAACCCGTGCACCCCTGCTAAGTCACCAAACGTCGCGAACCACTCGGGGTGACCTATGGCAGAGGTGTTGGTTATCCAGTGAATGGTTTCACGGGCTGTGGTTAAAAAATGTATGAAAAGGGTTGCGTGTTTGCAGGCTCGCCTTCCTCTTAATGCTTTTAACACTATCTTCGTGACGTTATCTTGTGACTGAGGAAGATAGCAGTTAAAACCTGTGCACCTATCAGCATCACCATGTAC
This sequence comes from Hesperophylax consimilis, assembly GCF_061612785.1. Classification (NCBI taxonomy): domain Eukaryota; kingdom Metazoa; phylum Arthropoda; class Insecta; order Trichoptera; family Limnephilidae; genus Hesperophylax; species Hesperophylax consimilis. Next base: position 15,808,243 of record NC_142857.1, read on the forward strand.
CGCATTCTTAAGCTTGCATATCTTTCTATTGTTTATGTCAAAGCCCACCCACTTGGTTACCGTCAACTCTTTAACCGTTACCTCCGAAGAAAACAACTTAATGACAGGGTTACATACTGCCAGATCGTTTCTTCCATACAGGGTGTATCGGCACGTACCCGTCAAACTTTAACCAGCTATTCCTTGGCACATTTGGAGTAAAAAATATTATGGGCACTTTGCTGTCTGGTAACATATTTTTTTAATAAAAAAATTATTATTCATATTTTCACCACATGTCACCAATGTTTTATCCTTTGTCAAAGTTTGAAAACCCGTCTGGCAATATTTTGTTCGAGTTTCGTTGAATAATGTACGTACGTACGTACCTACGTTGGCGCGCTTTTACAATCACAACGAAATGGCACGGCACCATTCGTCTCATTTTTAACTATTATTATTTAGTGTGTACGAAAGAGCGAGGACACTTTTTGACACACTTGCTAATAACAGCTGTTGAACACGAGAAACAATGCAAATGACAGTGACGGAGTGTGGATTTTTTATTTATTTTTTGTTTTTAATGGAAAAAAAATGTTACCGGACCGCAAAGCGCCCATAACATTTTTTACTCCCAATGTGCTAAGGAATAGCTGGTTAAAGTTCGTCGGGTACTTGGCGATACACCCTGTATATAAGCGTTAATAATAATAATAATAATATTTAGATGATTTCTTTAGCGCCATTTTTTGTTCAAAATCACCTCAAAAGCACGGTACAAAAATATGATATATTTCTACATTTATTTTTATTTATGTTATTACTAACTATAGACTAGTCAAACTATTATCAATTTATGTCTAACAGATTGCATCCACCGGTTCGTCGATCACGAATACAACCCTCATACATATTTTATTTTTAAAAACATTTTTTAGTATGAATCAATCACATCTTTACGGAATTTAACTTTAAATGTGTTTATATCTATGTAATTCGCCAAACATCTGAATGGCTCCGCACACCAAGTATTTTCTGAAGAGGATTCTTATTCAATTTATTTTCCTTGTCTCATGTGTGTTTGTGCTGTAGGTTTTTATTTTTTCTTAGAAATTCAATTGATTTATGGCTAATAATTATTTTTTAGATTGAAAATATAGTATTGAAGTAAATAATTTGTTTAAATGACAAGCTCGGTGAAAAATAAATCTGCCAGCGTTTCATGAAAATTAACTTTCGGCTTCGCCACTTACAGTTTTCCAGACTAGAATCTCAGCCTGTCTCTGTGTTATCAAGTCTATAAGCTATGTTGCTAAAACTTTTGATTGAGAAATTTGTTTTATCTACAACCTACAAATATACGTTATCCGGAAACAAGTGGGAAACTGGTGAGTCCGAGAGGAATCGGCATAAACCGAGTGCTGTAATGCTACGTATACACATAAGCAACTATAAATATCGCTTGCGGTTGCTTCGTTCCTTTCCCATAATTGGAGACTCGGCTCGCGTTTCGGCTCGCCAATGTATACGCGGCATAAGAACCTGCGCAGAAAAGTAAACTACGGTTTGCAACGAAGCCATTGTGGGATGTAGGCAAGACCCAGAGAACGACGGGCTAAATCACATTTGGAGTCGATTTTGTGATGTAACTTTTTTTAGAGTTTTTTTCTTGAGTAAATCGAGTTCAAATATAGAATATATTTTGGTCAATTTGAAAAAAAATCGGTCCTTACGGTGTTAATATCCTTTTAAAATACTTCGAAGCTTAGACCGCCTCTAAAAGTTAGCGAAAAAATGCAAAAAGCTCAGATCGAAAAAAAAGGTTTTTTTAGGTTCCGTAGATGAGGACATTCCGGACATCATGTATATTGTATTGTATATTCAATAATGTTTATTGTTTCGCAACATGACAACACAAATAGGACGAAATATTAAAAATTGATAATTGACATTTATTATGCAGCCGGTATCCGTGACTTTCCTACTGATAGGTTCGTGATGGTCGACCACCGCAAAGGACAGACGGATTGAAATATAAAATAACGGATGCATTTTAAATTAGCATAACATAATGAAATTGCTAAAGTTTTTCAATCACAGTTTCAGAGTTGACTCACGGCTACACAATACGCAGAAATTTTCATGAACATTTTGAGAAAACCACAACTTGGTACCTACATTAACCGTACGTCTGATTAAAAATCCATTGTTGACAAATTAAATAAATTGTCACAAATATATTATGCAGAGATTTGACATTGACGTGCTGAGTGTGTTTTGCAGGTATTAGGGGAAGATTCCCATGAAAGGGACATTCATCGTCCAGCCCAAGATACAAGTAAAGTAAAAAATACGAGACACAAGCGCTGCGAAATGGACAGGATTCGACAAGAAATTTCCGTTCCGTGTCGGCAGCGTAGTTAGTTAGAGATGTCAAAAATTTTTGGACCACGAAAGTAAATTTTACGAGACACAATTTATATTTTACTTTGAAGTTATAAAAATTGCTTCAATAAATTTGGATCATTATTTAAAAGGACCATCTCAGATAAAGTTTAACCGATTTTGCTTTTATGTTGGAATATTTTGTGTTTAAATGATTACCACACGTTTCTTTGAAAGAAACACGTGCACTGATAATGAAAGGGAGGTCCCTTTCATTGACATGTGCCCCATTCATGGATGATAATCTTTAGTTTAAGAAAAATTCGTACACCTTCTTCATATTAGACTTTCGTATTCGACCGCTCGGTGGCTGAGTTGATATCGCGTACGGGTCCCACCCAGCCGTAGTGTGTTCAATTCCTCAGCTGGCTAAGTCCTCCATCACAAAAAAGCAACATTTTCCGCTTATTGTGGTGGTAGTAGGAGATTTTCAAATATTGTACGGTTATTTGTAACCTGAGTGTTTATCTTTCTTTAAAAAAATCTTATTCTAATGAGATTTATTATTATCTTTATTAAAATGCCAAAAATAAGGAAACTACGGCACAAATCGAAGCTACATTCCTTGCAATATCAGTGTTAAATGTTATTCCCGTGCCGGAAGTAGGAAGGGGGTGTGACGGCTGTCGACGTCGCCCGAATCCTTCCAACGGCGAACGAACTCAACGAACGAACCGAAGGTGACCGGCGGCCGCGCTCCGCCGCCAAATGCTCCACGAGTTTTTAACATTAATAAGTCAATTAGCACGACTACTGCTTATGGTAAAACCCTACTTACGGATGAAAGGTTATACCATTGCTTTCCCTATATTTTCCAGTACGACTTGTACAATATCTCAGCGTGCATGTCGGCATTTTGTTACCGCCGGAGACCCGTGCCCGGCGAGCGCTTGTAACTGACTGATGGCCGTGATATCTCACATCGGACAATGATCCAATATGCATGGCCCATAATTAGAACACCAAGGCTGACTATCTATAAACTTCACTGGCTGCGGTAGATGAAGTTATAACCAAAAAACAAAGCACGGGGTCGGTTGCAAAAATATGTGGAATAGGAAAATTTGTGCTTGCCATGCATGTAAAACAGGCAAATGATGATATTATATCTCGTGGTAAGAAATTTTATTATAGACTTTATATAAGAAATAAAAGAGTTTTTGTTGAAACAAAAAGATATGCTTCCTTCATATCTTAAGAACGCTGGAAAAATGGCCCACGGATTTAAGTACAATCCAAACAAAAAGCCTTGCATTTCAATTTTCTAAAGTCAACAATATAAATTTCCTGGAAGAATGGACGAAAAATAGCAAATCTGGTATCTACTGGCTTGGTGGATTTTTGAAAGAATCCCCAGATTTTCCATTAGACAGCTAGAATGTACATCTCTCTCGAGGGCAACGAGTTTCTGTAGGGCAATATTAATAATAATAATGGCACTTCTCAATTTTTCACTAATCTAGAGCGTGTTCTGCAAAAGTAAATCTTTTAAAAGGTTCCTAAAAATATTTATGTTATTACACAAATTAAGCTGAAAAGGCGCTTGTTCTTTTACAGTTGTACATATTTTTATAATTTATATTTGAATAGTAACATGCACAATAAATCTACTTATTATGTTTAGAAAACAACTATCGACCAGTGTTATGCTTTTTCAGTAAATAAATCATTCTACGCATCCAACAGACTACGTTTAAAGAACGTCCCTTTCAAGATATGCTAGTGTCCCTTTCAAAGCGAGGTGTTTATGAAAGGGACAGTTTTTTTTTTATCAAATTCGATTTTTCAAGCAAGATAATTTTTAAAGATGGTTATGAATATTTATTGCGTGTCACAAAGGAAAAAAGAATTTTTCCTATTTACTTTTGACAGAAGAATTATGAAAGTTAACAGAAATGTTTCATTTTCATAGGAATCCTCCCCTCCTACAATGGAGACTGCTCTGATGAACTGGTTTCTTTGAATAGCTGCTCACTGGTGCACGGAGAAAACTTTCTGATAAAAACTATTGCCAATTTATTAAAAATCTCTATAAATTATTTGTATTCGTGTTAAAAATGGGATTGTAGGCAATTAATGAATGCATTGAGAGGTATCCCAGAAAATGTTTTGTCACTATGTCCAAACACACAAAAGTCTTCACATTTTTGCATTTCCTCCTGATACATGTATTATTAAGACCAACGCAGGTGGATGAGCACATGAACAGGATGACTAATAATTTGAAGAGATTTTCAATAAATCAGCATTATTAATTTTTCTCCGTGTGCACCTGCGATAAACATCCGTATAAACCTGCGATAATGGCGGAACAACTGCTTTCAGTTTATGTCGGTAACATGTAAACGAGACAATGGTTCAATTTTTAAAACGGCTCGTAGGTCGATCAAACGAATAAATTATACGTGACAAGCAATATGGCGTCTTGTCTTTTTGTTTGACAGTTAGATTGATATTTTAATGCTGCTTGGTGAAGCTGAATTATTTGCGTTGATATAGGAACTTCAGATATGCTGTACATATTTAATGACGCCAGAGCTCTCCGTTTCAGAGTTTTTTTGCTTTATAATTTGAATGTTCTGCGTGGGAGTACCGCAGCCCTCCGGCCATTCTTATCAAATGCCATACTGTGTTAAAGCCGATGATTTATAATATGAATACTTTGTTCACGGTTTGAAGTTATTAGAGGTAAAAGTGTACCGCAAGAGATCCTAAATTACCGTAAAGATCGCAGGCCATCAAGAGTGGTCTCGGAGCGGAACCCTGCGGAAACCGTGGGACCGCGGAAACCGTGCTGATTAGTGCTACGTGCCGGATATTGAACCCTAACTCTACCTGATGATTACACAATGAAGAATGCACTACCTTACCGTGAGGGCTTTAAAACAATTATTGTTATTATTTCTACCTGACTTCTCTACCGGCTAACTGTAGACTGTTTTCCTACAGTACGCAAAATAAACTTGCTATTTAGGTAAAACAATATTTTATTATTGAGGTGTTTTAATCATTGAAGAAGAAGAAAATATTAACAATAAGACACAGAAAATAAGAAAAAATAAATGGGGATCAAACCCACGATTTCTGACTTGCCGGGACAGCGTTAGATTATCCAGCACATTAATTTGATGACCATCAAATCGACTTATCTGTCATCAAAGTTGTTTTTCTTTTTTCCCTTGTATATTTACGCAGAAAATTTGAGTATAGTAGAATAGCGCAAATGTTAGAATATTGGGCCATCTATTAATTATCCTTAGCACGGGAGATCCCAGTGAGTATATCATTATATCTATTTGTTACAAAAAAAGATAATAAAACACATTATTTTATATCATTATTTTTAATACCAGGGTTAGGAGTTCAAAGTTTTATATAGGGGGTGACCAGATTACGCTATAGATTCAAAGCATTTTATATAACTCCATATTGCTCGCCATACGATCCCATACAGGCCTGTCACACCTAAAAATGTGATGTGTTATAAGTGTGAGCCTTGCGACGATATGCGCTGTGATTTGCTAGCCAGGCTATATTTGAAAATTATGCGATCCCCTCTCCTACCTACTGCAGGAGAATGGGTCAGAACTCAGAACAATTTACGGAGCGCCTTAATTACGCGGCTGTAATCTGTGAAAGTGACAGATCCCATACAAAGAAATGATATTCCGCGGCAGCTCCCCGATTGATCTGACCCCCTCTCCTGAGGAAGATTTTAGCGTAGTGTCTCATATAATACGTACATGCCACGCCCAATTTATATATACGCGCATATTATAGCGTAATGTGTCCAGGCCTAATGGTTATATTTGAATATCATGATTCCCGTGTCGCTGGTCGTTGATAGATAGTTCACGGACGTTTATTGCGACCTTTTCAGTGTCACTATTGACTCAACAAAGGCTTTATTAAAATTTATCAGGTTAATTTATCCATTATTGGGTATATAACCCCCTGAAACCCGAATTACTTCTAGTGGTAACAACATCAAAACGTATATTGTTTTTATTAATAACTGACCTTTTTTTTTAAATTTTAATACATATAAACATATAAAATTAATTGTGAAGTTAATTCTGCGTGTAATTAATCACGTTTAGTGAACTCAAATTTGCTTTGAATTTAAGTATCATTTTCAAATTTGGAACTGATTGTGTGAAGAATAATTCAGATAAGCGATAAAATTGGTTCCTACCTATAGTACAATATTTTAATTTAAAGTTTAATATCCCGTCATTTTTCACGTGTCTGCGCTTTCTGTTTTACAAACAATAATGTAAATATCATTCTTCTACAATTTCTACATAATAGTGTTGCGTGTTTCGGTTCTTTTGATTAAATTATGTAACATTTCTATTTATTCTGGCAACATTAATTTGTTGCGTGTCTCTTTCAGCTGTATATTTTATCAAAATGTCTAATATTATAAATTATAATAATATCATATCCACAACAAATTACTCTTGCCTTCAAAATAATTTTAAAAATTCTCCCTACATTCTCTAACCTCATTTTTTCACTACTCTGTATTTTCCCGCCCTCGTTTAGTTGACAAGGAACACATTCAATTAATATGGAGGTAAATTTTACGTAATACGTAGGTAGATTGGTACCTACCCCAATTACATATTATAATATTTTTAAATTAAGATTATGCACCTACCTACAATTTAGAAAGTGTTTACCTAACTTTGACTTTATCGCTTTCATGACTAATTTATTATTTTCTTTGTTCCAGCTATCCGAGACCGTGAATGCGCTCAGCTCTCGCGGCGAGGAGTTGCTGCCGCTCGAGCTGGCCCTGCGCGCGCGCCACGTGGCCATCGCGCGCACGCTCGTGCAGCACGCGGCCGCACCCGACGCAGCGCTTGCTCGCCGCGGTGTCACTCCGCTGCACAAGGCGGCGCGCGCGGGCGACGCGTACTCGGCGGACTTCTTGGTGGACAGTGGGGCGGATGTCACGCTGATTACTAAGTAAGAATACTAGTTACAGAAAGGGTAACTTAGAGGGATACTGGAAGAAAATTATGGGAAACTGACACACTGACAGGGATACTGGAAGGGAAATTGTAAGGGTTATTGTATGGGAAACTGAAAGGGTAATTGTATGTCACACTATGGGAAACTGAAATGGTAATTGGAAGGGATACTGGAAGGGAATTGTATGGAACACTATGGGAAACTGAAAGGGAAATTGTATGGAACCCAAAGGGAAACTGAATGGTTAAATTGGTAGGATACTGGAAGAGAAATTGTATGTAACATAATGGGAAACTGACAGGGAAATTGGATGGGGCATTGTAAAGAACACCATGGAAACTGAAAAGGTAATTGGGGGGGATACTGGAGGGGAAATTGTATGGAATGCATTGGGAAACTGAAAAGGTAAATGGAAGGGAAACTTAAAGGGAATTTGTACTGGACATTATATGGAATACTCTAGGAAACTGAAAGGGAAACTTAAAGGAAAATTGTATGGAACACAATGAGAAACTGAAAGGGTAATTGGAAGGGAAATTGTATGGAAAGAATTGGGAAACTGAAAAGGTAATTGGAAGGAATTTTGCAATGGGACATTATTTGGAACACTCTGGGAAACTTAAAAGGAAGGGAAATTGTATGGAATGTATTGGGAAACTGAAAGGGTAATTGGAAGGGAATTTGTATGGGACATTATATGGAACACTCTGGGAAACTTAAAGGGATACTGGAAGGGAAATTGCACGGAAAAATGAAAGGATAATTGGAAGGGAATCTTAACCGGTTGATAAACTAGATGGGAAACATTAATTGAAACAATGTTATGAAAATAACATACGTTGGGCGCCATGTTATGATAATATATTGGGCGCGACTGATTTTGTGACACACCCATTTGCAAGCATACTATTACTTTTAGTACATTTCTGCTATATAACTCATTTTTTATGTTATTATATCATGTATGTTTTAGGAACCCATCAGACCAAGTTAGGGTATCTCTTAGCTCAGGCTTTTATTTTGTTCTCCTTGTGTTTGAGGGCAAACACGTTGGGGGCGACCGGGGTAATGTTATGAAAATAACATACGATTATTACACTAAGTAAGAACCTGTCAAATCTGTGATTTATCTTGTCTATTGTTTATGCTCTGGCAACAAGGAACTTTAACAGGAAGTGAAAAAAATTCAAGATGGCTTCACTTCCCGGCCGGACAGAGAGAGGAGTGAAGGTATCCGGTCGGAGGTCAATTATTATTTCTGTAGGTCTGAGGATCTGATCGAAAGATATTTCATGGATTTGTGATTAATACCGAAATGTTCAGTTTGTGCTAAGATTAGAAGTCTAGTAATATTTCCCGCGAGTGGAATTCGCCCCGGGTGGCGTAGATAAGGAAAACGTATTTCGCCATGTGCGGCCGTGGAGGTAATCAGAGTTTATCCAAGTGATCGGTGGTTATTTCTGCCGATAGACTGTTTTTCGCCTTGTGCATTTTGATTCGGAACATTTTTTAAGTCCCACTTGCCTCATGGAAGGACAACTTACGGATTAACCGTGAAACCGGCACATGGCTGGACCACACTGGGCCGTTGGCCAGCCACATCCTGATGCCGTCTACTCCTCTTGGCTGGACCACACTGGGCCGTTGGCCAGCCACATCCTGATGCCGTCTACTCCTCTTGGCTGGACCACACTGGGCCGTTGGCCAGCCACATCCGAAGCCGTCGTCCTCTAGCTACTTGGCTGATTCATCTACTCCGCCCTTCGCGGCACTCAGTGTTCGTTCCTCATAACTACGTACGTTCATATTATTTTAGACAGGGTAGATAGATTCTACGTTCTGGTCGACGGGGGTAAGTTTTCACCTTTTTGTATTTCTCTGTGAAATTTATTAAATATAACTTGTTACGGCCAGTCCAAAGTTTAACCAAATTATTTTCATTCTGTAACCTTGCAACTTCCTTTCGAACATCATGTAGATGGGATATATTTTCCCCGCCCTGAATGGAGAATTATGCTCTACCGGCGGATGGTCGATTTGGCGAGTTCTTTGGAACTCTGGCGCGTTTGGTTCTTCAAAGACCAACAAAGTCAAACTTGACCACCCTCCTTTCATTCAACATAACAGTCAATAATGTACTTAAAAAAACCAAACACTATAACAGCCTATTAACACAACTATGGGCTAAGTAAGTATCAAACATAGTGGCAAATACTTTATCATAACAACAAGGGAAACTGGAAGTGGACCAGTCAGTGGCTGAGTGGTAATTGGCAATGCTTCGGGTTCCCACCCAGGCATCCTTAGTTAGCTAAGTCCTCCATCGCGACCCAATGAACATTTCTGCTTAGTCTAATGGTAGTTCGATATTTTCAAATACTGTCTGGTTATTTATAACCTTGGAAAAATAACTGGATAGAAAAAAATTGGATACTAAACTGGAAGGAAAATTGGAAAAGGATAGTGAGAGGTAAACTGGAAGGGTTTCTGGAATTGGAACTGGCTGGGCAACTTGAATGGATACTGGAATGGAGAAGGAAAATCTAGGCACACAATAGACTACTGAATTTGATATACGAATACTAGTGAATTATAGATCTTAATTTTGTGCTTTCAACTAGTAAAAATAACAGCGAATTATAGTAGTTGTCGAATAATTGAATGTCGGATTACTGAAACAGTACTGCATTTGTTACAATATCTTTTTTAGAAATGCCATATATGAAAATGTTGTAATTATTTTGACAGAGAAGAAGGTGATACGGCGCTGCATCTGATAGCGACCAAGGGCCCGGCAACCTGTGCTCCTGAGACCCTGACCGACATGGCCAAGGTTGCTGAGAAGATCCTGGCCAAAGGACTCGATCCCAACAGGCAGAACAAAAACGGATTGTAAGTATATCGGGAATGCCACATTCAGACGAGATTAAATTTAAATAATCGGGACTCTTTTCTGGCCAATGCTTTAAAAAGTCTCGTCATTGTTTGCACATCCAGAATAAATTTATCAACTACGTAGGACGTCGGTCGATGCTTTTACGGTTTCTTTTAAACGGTCGGTGATTTTACCAAGGGCAAAGACCTTACATGTATATTTATTTTTAATACTTCGCAGAATGAATAGGAATCTTTATGTAACTATGTAAAATGATTATTGTATAATGTATAGAAATAGTATAAATAAATCTTAATTATTAATTACAATTTTTTTACAGCACACCCCTTCACCTCGCTATCATGTCAAAGAACAACCTAATATTCGACCTATTATTAAAACACGACAAACTGGACGTGAATCTCAGAACTATCAATGAAGAACATTCCCCTCTCTACTACGCCCTAGTCAATGAGAGTCCCATATCTCTAAATGGCACCTCGGTAAAGGGAACCAACGGACTGGATCCGTTTGATTCGTCCCCGTCCAGTGAAACCGACAGCAATAACCCCTTTTCCGATGAGCCTCCAGAATTACTGAGTGCTGACTCTAGTTTTAGCAGTGATCCGTTGGAGTCCGGTTTTGCAAGCAAGTTGATTGAGAAGGGGTGTCAGTTGAACCCAGTATATTCAAGCAATTGGGATAATTTGCTAATCTTGCTTGCCAAGAAAAAGTGTGAGGTGAGATGAAATTTTTTTCATTTCGATTTTATTGAATTTAGTAACCTTTTGTTCGGTGACATCCTGTCGTTAGTGACTGTAAATTAGATCTCCTCATTACAAAGACCTATAAGTTTAGTATCTAAGTTTCAAAATGTAATTTTTTATTTTGTACAAGTTGTAATTATTTGTGACATTTTTCAAATCTGAACACATCAACCCTTCCACAGCCTTACATGCCTATCTCGAGAAAGGAACTCTTCCCAGTGAGAGAGGCATTGCAAAAACCATTGTTACAAATTAATGTTTTAAAAAAAGAACCACACTAAATTTATATGATTAATACCAGTTTATTGTTTATTTAATCTGTCTCTTCTCTTCCGCACATCACAGCTAATACTCTTTATATTCTCTGTCCAGCAATCTGCCCTTTTCCTTTGCGCAAACTTGACGGGCAATATGGACACGGCCAACACGGAGGGCTACACGGTGCTACACGTGGCCTGCCAGGAGGGGCTCTCCCGTCTCACCTCAGAGCTGCTGGACAAGGGAGCCAATCCCAATCTTCAGACCTCCTACGGAGAGAATGCCGACGTCATCTATAGGTATTACATATCTTTATTAATTTATATAATACACCGTTCTACAAATCAGATCAGCGTTTTAGTATTTTTGTCACATTTCTGGGTGAATTAACCTACACATTCTTGCCAGAACTCTCAAACGAAAAATGTGAAACAGAAAATCAGAAAAAGATTCAGTCGCATCTAGAAATTGAACCCAGGACCTCAGTCTTGCCGGGGCTTTGCTCTGGAGACCGAGCTAATCCGACCCTATCCCCTTCGGTCATATTTAACCATATCATACTTCGACTAAGAACTACCAACATTGTCTTCATACGAGATTAAATAAGGTAAAGCCAAAAAAGTTCCTTAGAGGTAAGAGTTTTATTATGCCTTAAAACTAATAAGTAGGTGAGGTAGGGAGAAAGACTACACTCTAGGAAGACTAGTCGAGGAAGAGTAGTCAAGACTCTAGTACATTATATACTCGAGCATTAATTTATGATCTTACGTGTTACTTCGGTTTGATATTTCTGAAGATTATTGCTAAGAATGACTACATTATGAAATTATAAGTTCTACTGCACGCATATAAAGGAATTTATACTGTTATTATTTATGCTGCCCCTGAGCTTAACACCGCCCTCTCGAGATTCTAGTAAATGCTCTCACAGTCTCTAGATTGGACCACTGCAATAGTTTGTATGTTTGTCTACCAAATAAATATTTATGCAGACTACGATTATGAAACAGGATGCTGTTCAAATCGGTAGCTCGCCTAATATTTTAGATTTTGCCAAATCAGTCTTCTTCTACGTAATAGACTGGTAATAATATTAATACTCTGGCTTTGAGTCACAGGAAGAGTTCCAAAGGCAACTTACCTCCAGGCCATCCTAGACTTAAAGCCTAATCCGCTTTTCACGTGATATAATTACTAAACATGAATTTTCTTTTTAACCCCCAAAATATGATTTGATTAATACTTATTTAGTTCAACCACAAACAAAAGTCCGTTTCCTACCGTCGTCCAGAATGAAGCTCGATGAGAGAGGCGAGTGTGGCATGGTAAACTACCAATGAAAGTCAAACTACTAATAAATCACTCCCTTTCTGCGCATGGCAAGAAACGTTCATCTGTGTGCATCTTCTTTTGCTTGCGTTCTAGCTAAAGTATTCCCGCAATAAATGTATATAACTTTGCAGACAAACTCCCCTGCATCTGGCGGTCCTAAACAACCACGAGGCACCCATTGTGGCAATCATCGAAAGGAAAAAAACTTTGGAGAAGAACCTACAGAATTCAGACAAGGCAAACAGTGTACTGATCCCCAACTTTAATCTCAAGAATTCTGAAGGGGATACGCCTCTGAGTTTGGCGCTTAGCGGAGGTTGGTTAGAAGTCTATGACATTATAATTTGTTATTATTTAGTTCAAGCCATCGAAGAGAGTGCTTGCATTTTTTTAAAGGTTTTTGATACATCGTTTCTACAGCTGGTTTAGGAAGTACATATATTTTGCATCGTTCGCAATGTTCGATACCCCCGGATCGATGATCGTTCTTCCATTAAATATTAATCAATTAGAAGAGGAAGGCTAAGGACAGGTTGTTTCGGAGAATTCGAACAATTCATCAATTTTCAACATTCATTTTCGGGTTCTGTGATGGTCCTATTCAAATTCTGTTATTATATCATTATAGGCTAGTTGTTTGACAGAACTGAAATAATAACAGAACTTGAAAAAATCTTTCACAGAACTTGAAAATTATGTTTGAAATTTGTAGCTGGCTTTTCAGAACTGATTATTATATTGTGTGGTTAAAGCTATTTCAATCCTTTTCTATTCGCAATCACTGTTTCCAACTAGGAAGATATTGGAAGATTCTCTGGAACATATTAAATATACCTCATAAGTGATGTTTTTGATTTGTACAAATTAATTTAATGATATTTATACTAGAAAGTCTGATACATATGTCCAGTTTTTCACTATACGAAAAACAATCCTGTATGATTCTTTTTGTCTCGTAGATTTTTCAATATTTTTAACAATGTATTTGTTGTTCCAGGTGGCCACAAACTAGTTGCTCCCCTCATATTAGGAGGAGCTGACGTCAATGCCAGGAACGGAAAAGGATTCACACTGCTGCACCAGGCCATCATGAAGGAGGACTCTAAAACTGCCATCTTTCTCTTGGATCATGGGGCAGACATGAATGCTCTGTACGTATTATTCACTACAAACTAGTTGCTCCCCTCATATTAGGAGGAGCTGACGTCAATGCCAGGAACGGAAAAGGATTCACACTGCTGCACCAGGCCATCATGAAGGAGGACTCTAAAACTGCCATCTTTCTCTTGGATCTTGGGGCAGTCATGAATGCTCTGTACGTATTATTCACTACAAACTAGTTGCTCCCCTCATATTAGGAGGAGCTGACGTCAATCCCAAGAATGGAGAAGGATTCTCACAGTTGTGTAGACTGCAGACCGTCTGGACGAAGCTAATGAAATATTTATTGTGTGTTTCAGAACTGAAGAAGGGGAGACTCCCTTGCAGCTGGCCATCCACTGCCGCCTCGGCCTGCTGGTGGAGGGCATGTGCATCCGCGGGGTGGACATGGGCCGTCTGGACCAGCACGGGATCCCCCCGCTATGGGCCGCGCTGGACTCCTCGCAGGAGGAGGTGGCAAGCGTGCTGGTCAGGAACGGGGCCGACGCCGACTGCTGGGGGCCGGGGCCCGATGGCTGTCTTCAGACGCTGTTACACAAGTAATTTATGCTTTTTAATTTTATATAATTTTATTAAAGTTGCTGGAAATGTTTAGTATTTGGTAAATGACATGGTATTCACTCCCTAACCCCGTTATTGATGGTGGATTACACCGAATGGTTCTGCCCATTATTCTTCGTTGCAAATCATCGATGAAGAAACAATTCAACAAATACCTAAGCAACATACAGTCTAAAAATCACTTTCGTGAATTCCGCCTATGTCTGTATTCTTAATTCATAATACTATCATAGCAATAATATTACATTAGCGTGATAAACGCACAATGGCAAAAAGCAATATCAGACAACCTATATTGGTTATATTTTAAATGAAATACCGCCTATCTTCGATACTCCTGCCACAGCATAGTTTTGACGTGCAACGAAAAGTTGATACTCCTCAAAAGTTTACTCCTCTCCCGTCTCCATGCCGTCATTGATGTGCTAGGTGTGAACATGGCCAGCTCAGGCATGGGGCTCCATTGAAGCCAGAATTAAGTAAGCCTCCCAGAAGCTAGGTGTATTGTTCACAGTAATTCGGCGGCCCTATTGCTGACGGATAACAATCGTGACATTTCATGTCCTGTTAATATTTCCAGAGCTATCGATGAGAACAAGGAGACCCTGGCACAGTTCCTAATCAGGTCCGGCTGCGACGTGGAGTCCCCGCGCAGACTGGGCCCCGGTGGCCAGGGGGCCGAGATGGCCTCGGAGCAGCAGGCGCCGCTGCACCTCTGCTGCGCTTGGGGGCTCATCAATGTCATACAGGTATATCCTCGCCAATGTTATAATGAGTGAACGTGATGACTGCACCTGCTAACACTGAACAAATCTCAAGTACGTCTAACAATTCAATTTGGGAGCCACTTTACGCAAAATAGTTGGAAAACCTTCTTGATGCAAACGAGGACGGTTCGTGTGATTGACAATCCGTTTTTAACAGACTGATTACCATCTCTAATGCACAGACACAATATAGGCATGCTGAGTCTGTTCTACAGGTATTTCAATGGAGCTAGATCCCTATTATCCGCTATCGATCCCCTGTGCACCGGTGCACATACGCGAAAGTCGACAGACATGAGCAGAATACCCGTTACAATAATTGAAGTTGGCTTCATGAGAACTAATTGTTTCTTTAACTTGTGGAACAAGCTACTGGCATTTGTTTTTCCTCCTTCATGTAATCCAGGCCTCTTCAAGACCCGCATTAATAAATCCATTCCTACAACCCTTAACCTGCTCTACAACGCTGCCCAACCTGGTGGCGATATAATTCCCCTCTCTAAATTGTATAAACAGGGCACTCTAGTAGGTGTTTTATGTACATTTTTAGACCCTGGTAGAGCATGGAGCCAACGTGAACACCCGTGACGTGGAATCCAAGACGCCCCTCCACATTGCCATCGAGAACCAGCACCCGGAGATCATCAGTCTGCTACTGTCGCACCCCTCCATTGACCTGTCGCTGAGGGACAAGCAGGGGCTCTCTCCCTTCGCCACAGCACTCACTGTCAGGAACAATAAGGCGGCACAGTCTATATTGGATAGATTACCTTCTGCTGCAGAACAGGTAACAATAAACAAAAATTCAATCTTCCAAATAAATAAAAATGTAAATGTTTGTTTGTTCAAAATCTTAAATCTTCGAAGGTTCGTCACCGATTCCTTTGAAATTTTGACATAACGTTGCATTCAAATATGCGTGTGGTTATATACCTTTATTATATAAATGTCAACTGTGACAGGTAAAAACATGTTTTTTTTTAAAACAGCGCAATCTGTTGGACGTAAAAGCAGCATGCGCTATTGTTTCTCTATCTGCACAGACGGACTGAGCCACAGCAACGCATGGCGGGGAACAGCTAGTAACCTAATATAAATGCTTACCAAGTCATGGTGTGAGTTTCTTATTTTCTTTCTAATTCGCAGTCAAATCAAAATGATGTGTCTACATTTTTTTCTTTTAATATTTTGCCAAAACTCTTTTTTATTTAAAGTGAAAAATATATTATGGCAATATTAAACAGTTCTAATTCAATGTAACCAATTGCATATGCAGATTATATAATCTGACGTTGTCTGTTGGAACCAGCGCTATAACATAGGAATTAGGAATAATAAAACTTTGTGAGGTTAGAATTTTTTTTTTTTACAACAGGAGGCCCCGAGGAAAAAAGTTTTCCTCAGAGCCTATGCCGTCTTTAGGGCTGCTGTGTGGAGGGTCTTTTTAAGGAAAGGTAAGAAAGAAAGTTCGTGGGTAGGAATCTATTGTGTGTTCAGCAGTGATGTAGGATCCTTCCCGCTGTGGCGCAAATCGATGAAAGAAAAGGAGAAATCAGTTGGAAAGGTCAAAGGGTCTCCCCAAACCAACCTCTACCAGGCACATCCTGAACACACCTCACCCGATGAACCTGGGCACCAAATTCTAAATTACCAGAGGTGTTGACTACTCGATTAATGGTTTCCGGGGCGGCTGTATTCCAAAATTGAATAGCTCATTATTCAATTTCCATGCTTTTTTGTAGGTGGACACAAAAGGCCGCAACTTCCTTCACGTGGCCATCCAGAAGAAGGACCTGGAGAGTGTGATGTTTCTGCTGTCCGTTGAGGTTGACGTCAATTCCCGCGTGCAGGATGCAGCCTTGGCGCCACCACTGTTACTGGCCGCCGCCACTGGAAACGAGATACTCGTACGCAGTTTATTGTTGGCGGGGGCGAGACCCAATGACAGAGATGTTCACAAGTTAGTTGTATAACTTTCTGGTTAAATATTAACACTATTGTAACTGTCGAACAACATAACCTAAAAGGACCTAATTTATTTTCCATCCTATTCTCTATTATTATTGTATTGCTGAAACTACTGAAAAAATGCTTTCAGTTGTTTCCAAAACTCTCTTATTTCTTTCAAATAATTCGTCACCAACACAACACTTATTTTAGTTGTTTTACAACGTGTTTGATAACCTTTGTAGCTCAGTGGTAAACTTCTTGGTTCTGGACCTAGAGATTACAGGTTCAGATTTGAGGTGTTCAGAGCAGAAGTGCCGTAACCTTCAAAATGTTGAGCTGAGATAATTTCGTTTAATGTTTTAAAATGTGGAAGTGGTTAAGTAAAAGTTGCAACAAAAAATGTGGAATTCGCTGTGAAATACACTTTTTGGTTAATTTATCTACTTCTATTTGATGAAACATGAATATATTATTTAAAGCCCTTCCAGTAATTAACTTCATTCTTCGGGATTTTTTTTTAGGTTCACTCTGCTCATCAAAGGGGGCAAATAATTTTTTTTCATTTTATTTGCGCCTCGGTCCAGAGCGATAGATACATACTATCAGTACTGCTCTAGCTAGATGGAGACCATGATTCCTGAAATGGTTATGTTTAGTGAACAGATAACGAAGTGCTCTCAATCTCACAAAATTCCTCAAAAGAAGGGTATGCCATAAAAAACATTAAAAACCATTTAATACTTATATGCACCGCTATTTATATTAAGAAACGACCGTTTCATTACAAGCTATATTTTCTGTATTTATTATAATACTATTGTTCTTGTTTATCTTCCCAGACAAACGGCCCTCCATGTGGCGTCGCGCGATGGCCACGCCTGCATCGTGTCTGCCCTGCTGCAGAATGGCGCCGAGTACGACGCGGTGGACTCCAACGGAGATAACGCGCTGCACATCGCTGCGAGGGAGGGGCACACAGCCGTGGCGAGGGCGCTGCTCACAGAGTCCAACTTGGACGCGGAGGCTGTAAACTTGAAAGGTAAGGATTAACAAAATACAATTGTTTTTATCTGTCTGAATTAAACAACAACAACAAACAGTTGTCACATAAATATTTTGTGACAAGTGAAGTTCTTGCTTAATTGGGGTTATTTTGTCTATGGTGTTTTTTTTTGAACTTTGGCAATAATTTTAAGGAAGGAAGGACAGATTTGTTTATGGTCACTTCCTCCCCGGGGCCAGTGGGTCGTGGATCCAGTCACTCGCCTTTTAAGGGGTTTTAATCTGAGTTAATCATGTGAATAGAAGTTATTATTTTCTTTCAAAAAGGGCGCGGGGTGTTTTACCTTTCACGAACAGTTCGTGTTGGTTATTATTTTTAGTGGTGATTATGGAATCCCGCTTTTCATCCAGTGTTGGCCGTTGGTCATATTTGTAATACTCGTGTTTCGGAACTGAAACCGTAAATGGATCGGTCCTAGCTATGGCTAGTAGTTGATGGCTGAGTTCCCCCACGTCGCGAAGGAACGGATTGCTGTTCCCGAAGTCCGTAAGAAGAGTCTGGTCGGTTACCACGTGCTGCAGACCTGATGTCCCTGCAGGCACGCGTTGTAGGAGTTGCGTCCTCCCGTTCCACTAAGAGAAGGATGTCCTGGCTCCGTAAGAAGAGTCTGGTTGCTTGCCTCGTGCTGCAGGCCTGATGTTCCTGCAGGCGCCCGTTGTAGGAGTTGCGTTCTCCCGTGTCCACTAAGAGAAGGATGTCCTGGCCTTCGTCCCGGGTCCGTTCCCCGCTACCGAAAACAAGTTTTCGTTCGCCCTCCGTTTTTATTCCTTCGTTTCTCGACCACGTAAAGTTAGTTTAGTTTGGTTCAGGAGTCCATCTGGTATGTGCCTTACTTTTATTCCTATTGTTACATGGTTATTATTTTGTACTCCTTTGTTGTAACTTTTGATGGTTTCAATATAATTTCTGTTAAGAATTTACTCTTATTATTTTTGATCACCCAACTTACTTGACAGGAAATTAATCCCACAATCATGAGATTGAGGTCTTCGCTCTACCGTTTTTGTATACATTGGAATGTACCTACATTACTTTTTACACCCCAACAAACTTTACCATTACACAGTTACATTTATTTATTTAACGCCCAGAGGGCTTTTACATGTAGGTGTTTCAATTTTAATGACAGACAGTTTTGAAACATGAGAAAGAAATAATAAAAATAAAATTACATTCAAAAATAATATATGCAAGTAACGAAATACAGCAATTTGACTGGTTTACAAAAATATATCTTCCATTTAGGAATAGTGTTGAAGAAATAAGTCTTTTTTATTAAATAATTTATATGTGTAGAAGAGTGTCATGGTGTGAGTTTGTTTATTTAAATAAATCTACAGTTTTATTCCGAGGTTGATGAATTTTTCCCCACTTTACCTTCAAAACAGTAAAAACGTCACTGTCTATTTGAGATTTCTAAAAACCACCCCACCCCCTTTTCCTACCCCTTAAAGCAGAATTTTGATAATTATTGATGAAAACAGATGTCATCATATAAAAAAAAATCTGTCAGCAAGAGTGTTCGCCAATGAAAAAACCATCATAGCTAGAACTCTCTAGATATAATGCTAGCATTCGGCGCACACCTACCTACAAGTCTGAATATCCTCTACGCACTGGCCGCTATAAAACGGGCGCATCGAGATGTACTCAGTCTGTTATCAATTAACAGTTACAACAGTGAGAAAACTGCGGGCCCCTGCGACTACTCGCTGCCTACTAAGCAGACGACCACTATGGCCGGCCCCACCGCCGTCATCGCCGCCTACACTTGGTATAATCGTCATCGGTCGGGAGTCATCTCACAACTGCGCTACTGACTCGCTCAAATAAACGCTGTGACATCACTACCACATCTTTCATTTCTCTCACTACTAAATCCCCAAAATAGTTTTAACTTTCAAAAATTGTTTTATTTTCTTTTCAGGTCGCAACCCGTTGCATGAACTCTGTCGTTGTGGGAAGGAAAACGCAGCAGCCATCTGTGAACTGTTCCTCGAATGCATGAAAGACTATCCAATTAATAAGACTGATTTACAGGTAGGTTTAAAAAGCACCATTTTTAGTTTTCATATTACACACTGAATAAATTGTTTAACTGTATTTTTTTCTTCACAGGGTAACACTCCCTTATTGCTGGCGTATATGAGAGGAAATGGCCCCTTGTGTAGAGTTTTGGTGAAGTCCAATGCCTGCCTGGCCACAGAAAATAAAGATGGCGCCACCATCTTCAATTATCAGGTAATTTATTTTTAGTTGTCAACGTTATTTCTACACTTTACCAGTGACTATGAGCTTCATCAAGTTCTCAAATTGGCAAACGATTTGTTCAAATTTGTTCATTTGGGTGTTTTGCAAAAATTGTCATCAAATGGTCAATCACTGCCATTTTGTTTTTTTGCAATTTTAAATGTATCTATCGAATCTAGGTCGGTTTCGCTTTTTGCAATTTACAAATTGTGAGCAGCTGGCGAGCATAACCTCATGACAGTTGACAACCTGCTTTGAATGCCTTTCAAAATTGATATATTGTTGCGATTGAAGGTAGTGACTCCCCATTTGAGTGACATATTTATACGTGTAACTTGTTATGTCCAGGTGGCCACCAAGCAACTACTCCACCGCCTGCTGGACTCCCTCACAGCGGAGGCTCCGTGGGGAGAGAGCGACCTCTGCCAGGAGTGCGGCACTAAATTTACACTCACCATGCGAAAACACCACTGGTTAGTTAAAATAGTACATATTCCCCTGTTTAGTTATCTTTGAAAAGCTGAATTAGAATGGCGTAGACCAAGGCTGCCCAACCTTTTTAACAGTTGGGCCAAATTGACGATTTTGAATCACTGGCGGGCCACTGAACGGGGGGGGGGGGTGGCTATAAGATTCATTTCGGACGCAGAAAATATTATATCAAAAACCGGTGTATTTTTGTTTAAAAAGTACGTTCAAGAGGTTAGATTTTTTCATCGCTGATTCTTTACCGCGGGCCACTTATAATTCGTTCAATAATTCGCCACAATGTGGCCCGCGGGCCTGGGGTTGGGCAGCCTTGGCGTAGACAATCTGATTGAGGTATATTGACAAATTATTTTGACCAACTATGAATATTTATAATTTCTTCCATCATATTGTGGGTGTCAAAGAATGACATCAAGATCTCTGAGCCAGTTTAAGGCCTCAGGCGTCGCCTATCTTTCGTGGGCAGAATTAGTGAAGCAGAAATTCCTTGACCTTGTGCTCGGTTTTCTGCATCGCACCACAATCACAATTTGCCTAGTCTTTTAAGACACACCTATGCATCATGTAGGTGCAACCAAAACCTCATAGATCACGCGATCTAGCACGTTTTGGTAAAACAGCTGTAGAAGCATCCATCCCACATGTCTCTCAGTAAGTTCAGTCACAAGAATGGCGATTCTCACTTATATTTTGATGTTAAATTTGATTTCCAGTCGACACTGCGGCCGCATGCTGTGTTCCAAGTGCTCCAGTCAAGACGTGCCCATCCTCAAGTTCAACCAGAGCAAAGCCGTCCGCGTCTGTGGCATCTGCTTCACCGTCCTCCAGGTGGGCGCCAGTTAGTCACCAAGAGTCAGGAGCCAGGAACAATCAATCTTATTCTATTTATTCCATCTCTTACCTTTTATTCTACACAATGCCTATTTGGTATGATTTTACCATTTGTACATGGTGTTTGTATGTCATACCCTTAAAGATATTATTATTATCTTTTGCCTAGGCTTGGCAAGGACTCAAATACTGTAGAATTGTTATATGTAATACTTCCAACGTTTCCCTTAAATTCTGATGGCAGTATGCTACCCTTACGTTTCCTCGCGGTACGAGTTGTGAGGCTTGGTTTACTTTCATACATTTTAATGGATTTTATGCATGATTTTGAAATGCTACACTTGCATCTCTAGAGGCCAGAGTTGCCAGCCAAGCAAGTAAATACTGCCAATATTTTACTGAAGTTGGATGTATTATTGATATTCTAGGGTATTTGATAAATCTAAATGAATTTTGATTTTGTTATTTGCTGCAATTTTGGTGCATATGATGTAATTTGTTTGATTGTTTTCAATGTCTTTTCTACAAGCTTCCTTTAACATTTTAATCTCATTCACAATGTTTTTAGAATAGCAGGCTATTAAATAAACAGATACGCATAATCACAAATTGTTTGCACGCCCTATCGGCATTCGGCGTACAATACCACGAATAAGACGATTTTTCCAAAAATGATATTTTAATGACATTCGTAATCGTTTTCTCCTAACATCTTCATCCACAGATTAAAATTAAAATGTCAGGTTTTTTTTTGGACAGTAAGTATGTATTATATTAATGATTTTCAGATCTCCATGCCTTCCCATGAAGTTTCTATTATATTCTAACTCCAAATCCTTCACTCCGCTATCGATTTTCTTCGATAATCCGTGCATTACCGATCGATTATCGATTGGCTGTATTTTTTTCCCAATAATTATTGCGTTAACTTCCTGTGAATCTCGCGCCAGTTATATTGGAGGGACTGTACATTTTTTTATTAGGGTGCGCCACTGTTTCATTAATAATATGATACTCGATAAGTTCAAAAGACTTCATTTATTATTAATACATTCAAATGATTACGGATGTGACTGTAACTCTCGTCTATTCTATCTGAAAGCTGGGATGTGAGAGAGAGATAAACCTAATACAATTACTTTTATACTACTATCTCACTCTATACTGCTGGAGTCATTTTAGTAACTTTCTAATCCCACAGTATGTAACACCGCTTTGTAATTTGGCTAATACCGCACAATATATGTTGCGAGTTTTCTCTCTCCAGAAAGTTTTGTTTAGTCACATTCGCAGTATTGCATGCCGTACAACGATAGGACGTGCAAATAATTTGTGATTATGCACGTGTATTTATGTAGTTAGCAAAATAGGGTTAAATAACGGTTTGCTGCTAACTTCATTACAGTGGAAAAGGATTACGTAATGCTTTATTTGATTCTGCCATTAAGTTTGGTATTATTTTACCAGTGCATAATATATATCATATTATAAAAATTTTGGCAATGGCAATATTTGTGTATTGCACTTTTCAATGCAATTGAAAACATATGTATTTGTACACCGTTTATATGTACAAACTTCTCTAGTAATCCAATGGATATTATAGATATGAAAATTTTTACACTATTTGGTAGTGAGTAATTATTGATTCATGATTGTGTTATCAGTAATTTTGTTATTGGCATTAAAAATCTAAATAATGAGTTCAACAATATCTTTTTAAGATCCAAGAATATCTTTTAAAGATTCAATAATGAATTATTTTAACCTAACCCAAGCTGCTGAAATTGTTGTAATTGAAATCAGTATCGTCAATCCAATGAATATTTAACTGCTTTATTCAAATATGTATAGTTTTTCAAACACTTCAATATTAAACATGATGGAGAAATTTACTTTATTCGACAATACTATTGGTTTTACAACTTAAGCTCTGTAATAATATTAAGGATTGAGTATGGAACTGAAAATTTCAATTTAAAGACAAATGTGAACAATATGTTGAAAAAACTGAAAAGAAAATGATAGAATTAAGTTGTTTATTTTAGGTATATTATTTTTTTATTCGTTTGGAGATTTGATGAAAAATTATATCATTTTAATTTTATTATAAAAGGTGATTTTTTTATTTAATTGTTATTTTATTACATAATAATATGAATTTTTGAAATCTTCACAAAAGTATGTGCCATTATATGAAAACGAGATTAAATCAAATTTATACATTGCACTTAATAAATGTAGTTAAATAACAAACAATCCAAAACAAGGATTCTCTTATAAAAGATAATGTGGAAGTATTACGTTATATTATATTTCAGCCATCATAATCAAAAGGTCACAAATTTTTAATAAAGAATATTATTGTATTAGTGAATGTTAACGTTTTCTACAAAACAAGTCGAAGAGCATACAAATACAGAAAACTATGTGAACTGAATTGAATAAGTGAAAATCAATGTACATTATACAGGGTGTTAAGGGACATTCTTGATTTATTTTAACCAGTGATTCCTGTGGAGTAAAAAATATACATGAAATTCTGGAATCCTTTGTACGTTTTATTTTTTTTCAAAACCATTTAAAAAAAAATTCTTTCACATGTCGTCACTGGTCACTCAGCCCAGTAACCGACCAAACCCTCACCCCGATCCTAACTGTCCAATACCTATTGATTTTTTATGTTTTAAATTGGAAAAATGTCACCGGATTCCAAAATTTTATTTACATTTTTTACTCCTAATAATGTCAGGAATCACTCAAGTCACGTACATCCCTTAACACCCTGTATATTGTTTTTGACATCATAATAATGGATATTCAGAAGAAGTCATATACTCCTAGTGCTGGTGGCGGTAAGGTTGAAATTGCCTCAAAATACCGGTAAAGATGTAATTACGCAAAACAAATAGTTTTATTTTATTTAGTTGCTTAAATTTTGAAATATTTTCCTATCCGATTTTTAAGAATGAAATTTACCATGTCATTTTAAAATATTCCTTGACAAATAGCTTCCTGTAACATGTTATTTAAAAGAAATATTTAGTGAATAATTTGAAACAGTTTAATATTTTTATTTGATTTGTAATTATTTTGAGGCTAATCTTAATCCGTTTCAATCAGTGAGTATACAGGATTCAATATTGAAGCAATGTTTCAATCAGTGAGTATACAGGAGTCAATAATGAAGTAATGTTTCAATCAGTGAGTATACAGGATTCAATGAAGTAATATAATTATGATAAATTGGTCTGAAACAAATTGTACAGTTGGTACCCCACTTTACTTTTTGACATTCAAACTCAATTATAGTTTTCAGTTTGGAGGTGAATGCTACAGGCTTTTTAATTTGCAATAAAGCTTAATTTTGAAAGCACCATAATCATTCCATACATAATATTAAAATAATAGTAATTTTATTGTATTTGTTATTTTTCAAATAAATTTAGGCATTTCGTATGAAAAGCTATATTTCTTTAGTCTGTCTTGTCATTTACTTGGTATTTTTCCACTTTCCATTGCTTTTTTCCTATTTCTTCTACCCAATTTCTTTAACCAGGTGTCCATCCTTCCTCTCTCCTTCTCCATCACAACATTCCCAGGGGATGCCATAGTTTCACTGGCTCTGGATAGCTGTAACTCTTATCACATTAAAATAAGTGTAGTCCTGCAGTCAAGAAATAATCTATGGAACACGCCTAATAAATAATCCCTTAAGGTCGAACCGCACTAGAACTTCGCTGCGCTTCACTTTACTTAGTAATGAAGAACTGCAGTCCATTTCTTTATCGATAATGGACCTTCGTACTTAAATACCTGTATATTTTTTTATTGTAATAGTTAGTTTTTTTAAACAATTTTTCGGGTCTCCAAAAAGCGCATTGAATTGGACGTGATCCGTGATGTCACCAATGACCAGTCTCAACAAGCCTACGTTTTTTTTCAACTGGCCTTTCATTTTGTGTTGGAGTCAAGATGTTTTTTATTGTTATGATTACCCGCTTTTAACATCGAAGAACACTAGGTAAAATGTTAGAATCTTGTCACTAATGTTATCGTGATGAATCAAAGTGCAAAAATGCATCCTGATAAAAAATTTACCGGTGTTTAAAAACCTGCATTAAAGTATTTTCATCGGTTCAAATGTAAATGTGGACCAGAGTTGCCAATGCATATGTTCTAAAATACCCACATTAGATTAAGATATTTTAAAATTCCCCACAAGTTCCTGTATCTCTAAAACGAAACAAAATTCTATTCAAATTAGCTTTGTTTTTTTTTATTATCCAGTCAATTTCGGATTATGTCTTTCGTTCAGGCTTTAAAAATATACTTTCTTTGAAAATTTGCTGCGAATGAAAACGAAGTATAATGCGTAATCATTATTTTTCAATATGGTTGGGTAATCAAGAAATGCCCAGAATCCCCGCATTACCCCCACAAAAAACCCAATTCTTGAAAATCTTAGAAATTTCCCACATTTTAGGGAATTCTCCATGAAATGGCAACCAGGATGATGTACACCATAGATATAATATTCACTTAGACAGGTTGTGATGAAACTGCAGGTTTAGTCATACCAACCAAACGGTGTGTTTTATTAGTTGTTAAATGTGGATTTATAAATTCTATGTATATTAATATATTAAAATTACGTGTCACCATGTTCATACACGTTAATCTCCGAAACCGCTCAACCGATTTCAATGAAATTTTGTGAACGTGTATGGTTGGTTCCAGCTTGAAATATAGGATAGTTTTGGACCCGATAGGTGGCGCTGTTGTTGAGATCTATTCATTGGTAAAAATTTTAATTAGTACAGCTTTATACTTCAATAGAGGCATACCAAAAACATCAGCTAACATACCATAAGATTTACGAATGTTGTATCTATTTATAACAGAACTTTAGCCTGACACCGCAGTATAATTGTCACAATAATATGAACATACTAGAGAACCTTGATCTAATGGTGGGAACATGAAAGTGGTAGTTAACATACTTCGGCCGGGAAAGGTAATTCCACCCGTTCGGTCGATTGATGCTTAACGCCGGGAAGGGAAGTTCTACCTTATGTGCCGGCCTCATTTCAACAGCAGAAAAGATGGAATTATTCAATGTTTTTATATGAATTTTGAATACCAATCTTTTTGTAAAGGTCCTAACTATATGTACATAATTTTCGATTTTTTTTTTATTATTGACGCCCTATTGGGCTTTTAAGTGCATAAAAATTACAAATTTCATTTTAACAACAGTATAAAAAAAACAATAGAAAATCGAAATAAAATATAATGATTTCTCATACATTATTTACATTTAAAAAGTGATGGACTAATTTGGCTTTAAATGTATTGAAGTTCAAATTAAATATGTCAGCGACATCACTTAGTTCATTGCCCAACCTATGTATTCTTTCTAACACAGAATTCGTAGCGAAGTTATTGTTGTAGAATAAAATATTCCGTCTAGTATATTTTGGAGGTATATGTAAAGATAGCAAGTTTATAGTGTCAGGGCAGTCTAACCTTGAATGAACAATTTTATATAATAAAAGGAGATGAAATATTTTTCGCCTTTCAGATAATTTCGATAAGTTAAGTTTACTGCGTAAATTGACATAATTGATTTCAATAATAGGAATACCAATTTTGAAATTAATAAAACGTAAAAATTTATTTTGAATTTTTTCAATTTGTAAACAATGAGAGTTGAAATGAGGACACCAAATGGTTGCATTGTATTCAACCTGACTTCTAACCAGAGACGTGTATAGTAATTTTATAGTTTTTATGTTATTAAAGTCTTTAGCGATTCTGAGAATAAATCCAAGCATTTGTAATCCCTTACTGGTAATGCTATTAATGTGATTCAAGAAGCGTAATTTGGAGTCAAAGATAACTGCAAGGTCATTGAATTCAAAAACTCTTTTTAGATTGGCATTGTTAATTGAGTAGTCGAATAATAAAGGGGTTTTAGATCTATGGAAACTGATCGTTTGGCATTTGTT
This sequence comes from Hesperophylax consimilis, assembly GCF_061612785.1. Lineage (NCBI taxonomy): Eukaryota > Metazoa > Arthropoda > Insecta > Trichoptera > Limnephilidae > Hesperophylax > Hesperophylax consimilis. The sequence goes on from NC_142857.1 coordinate 15,835,962, forward strand.
GATATTAAGATGTAATTTGTTTACGATGCACCATTCATAAAGTTTATTTAAGTTCATTTGTAGAGTTAAACAATCAGAAGAATTACCGATCGATTTAAACATCTTTAGATCATCGGCGAATAGAAGAAAGTGAATATTATCGAAAATTAGTGAAATGTCATTAATAAATAGTAGGAAAAGAATTGGTCCTAGGTGGGAACCTTGGGGGACCCCACTTGAGGCAAAAAAAGTGTAAGAAGTTGTGGAGGTAATTTTTACAGATAATTTTCTGTATGATAAGTAACTTCTAAGCCATTCGAGAAAGTTGCCGCTTATTCCCAAGTGTTCTAATTTTTCCATTAAAATGCGATGATAATTGTAATGCAAGTCTTCTTTTTATATTTATCTTTGTGGCTTTCGTTTGCATCGGTATTTCAACAAAAGGATAGTATTATATTATTTGTTATTGTAATAATTCAATTCCTGGAATGAGTGTTTTTATGACTGAAACCCGATTCGAATCTCTATCTCTGTTCCGCCCCACTCAACTCCTATGTGCAAGGGAGCGAGAGATGTCGGGCGTATTTAAAGAAAGCAGGTATGTGCAAATACCGATAGGCGGACCATAATAAACATATTAAAAGATTAATTGAGTTTCATTTCCAATAATATTCGATTTTCGTTTAGTACTTTTATAGCTTCGGTATGCCGAGTTACTACGTAGATATAGCGATTTACAACAAATTAAAGAAATTCATGTGGGACTTTTATTTTCGCCCAGAGACAGCGTAGCACCAGCGCAAAAAATACCAGCCCGAAATGTGTTAATATATCAGGGCCATCCATTATTACTATCTAATGTTTAACCGTTCCCTTTTTTTTATAAATAGGAGACGGTTGACGTATAGTTCCAGCAAGCACTTGGGCCATAGACCCATTGTGCTGTCTCCCATTTTACCTCATTCCTTTAACAGTAACCTGGTCCCTTTTATAAAGTTCAACAGGGTTGTCATTGGATATGTCTTCTGGTTCTACAATGTGTCTTCCAAGGTATCTGAGCCTTGTTCCCAACAGGGCAGGACATTGGCGCCAAAGGTGAATTGGAGTCTCTAAATCCTCTTTCTTTACATTTCCTGCATCTATTGATGTTTTCCACTCCCAACAACTGCATGTGTCTCCGGAGAAGGCAATTTCCCGTTAGTAGTCCTACCAGTTCCCTCAGTGAGGTTCTGTCCATATCGAGTAGTTGCCCGGTTCGCCTAGTGTCTGGTCTGTTTACCGTTCCTTAGAATTTTATTTCTTCCGTGATTGAAATGTTTTTCAGACATACAAAAAGTCAACAACGTTAAAAAAGAACAGAATGAATAAAAATTATTGTTTCAACAATTTGGTTTAATTGTCTTTACTATATACATAATTAACAAATATTAGTGCACAATATTGTGTACAGATTTCCCATAAATTAACATAACTGCCGCGTGCTGATGGTAAATAAATAATGATGGCGTTTTTTTTGGTTTACTTCAGCTTGGACCAGAGTTTCTCGGTGACGCAGTGGTCTAACACATGCAAGTAGTCAAACAGCTCCTCGGTGCAGGTCTCGGCGGTCTTCGAGCGAGATAGAACCCGCTCATTGCAAGTCTGCAGCTTGGAGTACAGACCCTGGGCGTGCTTCTCCTGGGAGCACTTTTCCTGCAAAATAAATAATACCAATAAATACACTAGTAGTTCTGCGAACAGTAGACCTTGCTTCCAAGAAAGCATGTTTCTAATTTTCTCTTATTTAATAAATCAAAATCAAAATTTCACAAACATTCAAATTATTTCTTGAACATAAAATCAATTTAGTAAATTACAAAAAATGGGGACACACTTAATAAAAAATACTTTGTAATAGTTAGATAATAATGAGAAGTAAATATTTCAGTTTCCGGCAATAAAAAATAATGCGCTTTAATAGTTATTAACCTGTTAACCGGGCGGGATGTATATATACGTCAAACGTAAACAGTATCGGGTACGGGTAGGACATATAAATACATTCTTGAAATATATGTTGCGCCCTGGAACGAGCGGGACGTATATTTCCGAGCATATCACACGGAAATTGAGTTTTTAATTTTTTAAACTCAATGTTTCTCTTTTATCTCTGTGCTTTTGTTTATTTTTCTGTAATTAAAATCCTTTTTATATTTTTTGTATTCTTTATAATTGTTTGTACAGTTTCTATTTTTTCAATTCGATGTTTTCATTTTTATAATGCATAAATGAAAAAAATAATAATATGAAATTATGTCCACCGGGCATGACGTACTGATACGTCCTAGTGAAGGAGTTCGCGCCCGTGTTATGCTGCGTAATTCAAAACGGAATTGCCGGGTTAACAGGTTGATAGGCCATTGTTATTAATGTGATGGTTTTTAAGTTGGTTATTTTCTTCTCTTATTTAACCCAAAATATGAACCTATGATCCTAAAATAGGTTCTTAGTTTAAGTTTAACAAATATAAACTATTTTAATATTATTATGACAAAACAGTGTGAAGAAAAGACCGTTAGAAAATGTATGTTTTTTTAATGAAATAGCTACTATAATGCATTATTTTCTATTTCCAGAAACTAAAATACTTACTTCTAATCATTATCTAACTCAGGGCTTCCCTAACTGTGAGTCGCGACGCCCCGGGGCGCCGCGGGATCATCCCAGGGGCGTCGTGAGGCAATCTTTATAGCGTCTTCCACACGCACACTTCGGAGCGACTGAGTCCCGCGCCACTTCAGGCCGCCGCGCAGAAAGGTCTCACAGTGAACTGCGCTGTAAACCTATCGGTCTTTACTTTTCTGCGCCTGAAGTGGCGCGGGACTCGGTCGCTCTGAAGTATGCGTGTGGGAGACGCTAATAGGTTGGCTGTCTGTGTTGACGCGACCGACTCATTTTAGAGAATGTGAATTTTGGAGCTCAGTTTATCAAGAATATCGTTCCATCAGCACTGCAGCGTTAAGGGTTTTATTACCGTTTGCGACATCATACTTGTGTGAGACAGGTTTCTCTGCAGTTGCAGTAATTAAGAATAAGTACAGATCAAAAATAAATTTAGAGGCAGATACGAGAGTGGCGATTTCGAAACTTCAACCTCGTTTTGAGAAACTATGCTCAGAAAAGCAAGCACACCCTTCTCATTAATACCAAAGAAAAAAATTGCTTTTTTATCTTTTTTGTTTGCTTCCATTTTTGTTTTTATGTTGTGTTCTTTATTTTCTAATAAAAAATTAAGATACTATTTGGAGTTTTTCTGACAAATTGTTATTAGGTAACGTCCCCATACTACGTGACTCGTTCAGGGGGGGGCTTCAAAATACTACGCTTGGTACAAATGAGCGGCGGGGGCTTAGATTTTTAGTCACCGGGGATGGGGGGGGGCGTCGCAAATATATGGCAACTTCCCAAGGGCGTCACAGTTGAAAAAAGTTTGGGAAGCCCTGATCTAACTGATACAAAGTGGTTTTTGAAATAAATTGTGCGTATTAAGCGTGTCCCTATTTTCTGTATATTTACTATGAATTGCATTGGCCTTTATGGGGCTTAGTAGCCAAAAAAAGGTCTTACGCATATTGGCCACAACAGTTTTCTTTCAAATAGTTATAGATCACACACTTCTAGGGATTTTCATCGAGATTACAGATTTGCAGCAAGGATATTAAATTTTTGTATCGGTCAATTGACGCAAAATACAGCTGGTTGGTAAATTTACCGAAAAATTCAAGAATCTTAGGCAGAATGAAACCAACATTGTCTATGGACAAGTGAAAACAACAGCTGATTCTGACAGATCCATATTTAATGACAAAAGTAGTGAAATTTAAGCAAATTTAGCAAGTAATCAAAGTTGAAACATATAAACTAGTGAAAAATTAATCAAAATAATAGTGTATTTCGTGTTGACAGTGCGAAACAACTTTACATATTGCCCTGAAAAATTACGCATAACGAATTCACTGTCATTGTAAGCTATAACCACAGACAATTTATGTTTTTGAATTTTTGAAATCTTTTTGAATTTGTGAAGAGGTTTTTTTTTGTCATAGACAAATAAGTTAAATTAATTTTAACTCAATAAGGGGTATTTCTGAACAACTATAAGAAACCTACCTACAAACTAAGATATAAATCAACCAAAATGTCTAAAACTCGCAAGGTTTGCAGTGCAAAGAAAGATACATCTTCACCTTTAGCAACCACGTCTGGCCCTATTGATTCACCGTCGGCGCATCAGTCAATGATTAACATTGACACTGACTCATTAATCAATTTTTTGAGTCGAAACTTGAAATCATGCGCACTGAAAACAAGAAAGCAATTGACGCTGTTCAGTTAAAATTAGATGCGCTATCTAACGAGTGGAAGGACCAATACACAAAAATTCTGGGATGTGTGAGCGTTCTCCAAGAAGAAAACTCAAACCTCCGGCAAGAAGTCCAGTCACTCCGAGATGCACAAGATGAGATGGAGCAGCGCAGCAGAATATGCAATGTAGACATCCATGGGATTCCCGAAGCAAAGGGCGAAAATTTGATGACATTAATAGAGAAAATAGGATCCAACATTAACGTCCCGCTTCCAAGTAGCTATGTGGTTTCTGCGCATCGCGTCGCTCGCGGCCACTCCTCGCCCTCCAACCGTCCGCGCAATATAGTCGTACAGCTATCCACAAAACGACTTCGTGATGATGTCATCGCTGCAGCAAGGACTCGCCGCGGCCTTACCACGGAACCATTAGGATTTGGTGCTCCCACCACCAATTTTTATATAAACGAGCACCTTACATTGAAAAATAAAATCCTATTTGCCAAAACACGAGCCGCCGGAAAAGCTAACGGCTTTAAATACATATGGGTGCGGAACGGCAGTATTCTGGCGAAGAGAAACGATCTCTCTCGGGTTTTCACCATTCGCCGTGAGGGAGACCTTCAAAAGATAATCACACATGATCAGCAAAACATGTGACTACAAACATGTTACTGCTGTCTTTGGTATCCGCTTTCTCACAGTATTCTGTATCCTGTAATTTGTTTCTTTCAAAGCTACTTTATATTTTTGTTTAGCGCGCAATATCCCTATAACTTTAAACCAATACCATGTTTCTCACATATTCATTCACATTCTAAAATGTCAACATATTTCACATTCATTGATCTAATAAGTAGTCTATGTTTTTTATGTAATTTCGAAGCCTCATATGCCCTGCATAATGTATCACTCGTGCGATTGTGGAATATGTCAAACGGCACTCCCACTCTGGTGAAATGATCTCATCATCATCTATAACCGTTTATTACCAGAACTGTGGTGGTATTAGGACCAAAACCCAGGAGCTACTAATTAATGTATTATCGAATAACTACGACGTTATAGTTATAGTTGAAACATGGCTTGTAGCAAATATAAATACTGCTGAATTCATAGATTCGCGTTACACGGTATTCCGACGTGACAGGGACCGTACACTCACTGGTAAAATGGATGGAGGCGGTGTTTTGGTAGCAGTGCGCAAGGAGCTTGCATCTTCCCGGCTCGATGACTGGGAAAATGGTCAAATCGAACAAATCTTCATTTCTATTCCGGTAAGGTCTTTCAATCTCATCATATGTGCAGTATACATACCTCCTGCCTCACAACCTACGGTCTATGATACGTTCTCCAAAAACCTGGAATCTGTATATTCATCACAACCAAATAATACTTTTTGTGTACTAGGAGATATGAATCTACCAACTCTGACTTGGTCATTTTCCGAAAACAGCAGTCAAGGTCTCGCCTCCTCAAATACGGCTGCATCGAAAACGTTGCTTCAAGCAATGTCATTGATGGACTTATTCCAATATAACTGTATACCTAACCATAATGAAAAATACTTAGACCTCGTATTCTACAGTCGTGAAACAAATGTTACACGTAGCAACAACCCTCTCATCTCAGAGGATAGACACCACCCAGCCCTTGAATTTGATATATCCTTCGTAATTCAACCAAAAATCAAAAACAAAATACAGCGTAGGCGCAATTTCAGGAAAGCTAATTATGCTCAGATTAATGAGGACATTAATTGTATTGATTGGTTATCTGAAATCGCAAATTTATCAGCCGAAAAAGCAGTAGATCGATTCTATTTAAAAATAAACAATGTAATTGATAAGCTTATTCCAGTATTGGCACGACGAAATGACAAATTCCCCATATGGTTTACTCCAGAACTTATTAGGTTATCAAGGAAAAAAGATAAAGTCTGGCTCAAATGGAAGACATATAAAGGTCTTTCTGATTATCGTGAATTTTCCTTCTTACGTGCTACATACAAAAAATTGACTTATGAAACCCGAAGGTTATTTTTTGACAACATCGAAAGTTCATTTCAAAATAACATCAAAAGCTTTTGGTCATACATATCCTCATTAAAATCGTCTGATGGATACCCTGCTGCAATGTCCTTCGAAGGGCGCAAATCTGACGATGCCCAGGAAATTTGTGATATGTTCTCTGAATTCTTTAAGTCAACATTTGAACCTTCCTCTATCAATGACCCAATTATTAACATTGACCAACTTGAGGAAGTTCAGGACTCTGGACTTGCGCACATTCACACAATTAAACTAACGGAAAAAGAAGTGCACTCGAGTTTAAAATCGATGGACATAAACAAGGGTGCGGGTCACGATGGAATACCGGCGTTTTTCCTTAGATCTGCTGCGTCGTCACTGTGTGTGCCGCTTACCATAATATTTAATAAATGCCTGAGTGATGGAGTTTTCCCTGATAGGTGGAAGTTGGCATATATTATACCGGTCCACAAGGGTGACTCGCGTCAAAGAGTGGAAAACTATAGACCAATATCCATTCTCTCGGCGATCCCTAAACTATTGGAAAGACTTGTCCATAACAATATATATCCCCAGCTTGCTGCCAAAATTACTGAACAACAACACGGGTTTGTAAAAGGCAAATCTACCATGAGTAATTTACTTATTTACTCAAATTTCTTATTTACTAGTATGGATCGAGGCCACCAGGTAGATGCAATATATTGCGATTTCAAAAAAGCTTTTGACAAGGTTGACCACCTTATTCTTATCAAAAAAATTATGTACAACGGAATTAGAGGAAATTTATTACGTTGGTTTATCTCATATTTAACAAAAAGACAACAAGCCGTATCATTACGAGGACACACTTCTACATGGGAACCAGTTACTTCTGGCGTGCCTCAGGGGTCAATCCTGGGTCCGCTGTTGTTTATTCTTTTTATTAACACTGTTACTAAATGTTTCGTGCATTGTTTATATCTTTTGTACGCTGATGACATAAAAATATTTGCCATTGTTCGGAATCTAAACGATTGTCTGCTCATACAAAGCGACTTAGTAAGGTTCGAAACGTTTTGCAATGAAAACAAAATTTACCTAAGCTACAATAAATGTAAACAAATAAGTTTTACTAAAAACCACAACGCTATCAAACACAATTATTGTATTGGTAATTATTTACTCGAGCGCGTTTACTGTATAAGAGATCTAGGCGTTCTTTTTGATTCCAAACTCCACTTCGATGCGCACATTGATAATATTGTGAATAAAGCTTACAGCATGCTAGGATTTGTCATCAGAAACAGCCGTGAATTTCGAAAACCTGAAACATATCTTCTTCTTTACCACACTCTGGTCCGTTCTCAACTTGAATACTGCACCTCCATATGGAATCCACTTTACGATATCTATAAAGAAAATATTGAAAGTATTCAAAAGAAATTTCTGCGTTGCCTCAATTACAGAATGAGCGCACCCAAACGCGGGTACATAAATATGCTCTCGAGTTATAAAGTCTCCACTCTATCTAACCGGCGAACATACCTTGATCTCATGACTCTGTATAAAATCTGTAACAACGTTATTGACTGTCCCGACTTACTGAAATTAATAAACTTCCCAGAGTAACAAGGCTTAACGACTTATTCCACATTAGCAGGACGCGTACAAATGCTGGTGTCAGGGATCCAATCAGAAGAATGTGCGAATCACTTAATCAGAACCAAAACCTCAAGGACTCTGACTTATTCTTTGATACACGCACTACTTTTAGTAGAAAAATGAAGACTGTTTTCCTACAAAGTTCACAGTAAAAAACTTAGACATACTTGTTTAAATATGTATATATTTTTTAATTTCTGTTTAACATTGTTTATCTATTTATATATATATATATATTTTTTTTTTTTTGTTTTACTCTCTAAATTTTTTCAAAAATAATTTGTAAATTCTTATAAGGATATTGCGCATTTCTTTCATATCTCTATTTGTAAAATAATATTCTTATGTATATATTTTTCCCCTATTTATAAGTCAAAATATTTGTAAATGTTTTTTAACTGCTGTTTAAGTTAATTCGTGAGAAATAGTTTGGATGCAGGTAAATTCTCTAGTTGATGTTTTGTATATTCTTGTCAATTGACATCTGTATCTGTTTTTTCTCCTAAATAAAAAAAAAAAAAAAAAAAAAAAAAAAAACATAATATTCTGTATGTCTCAAATACACGATGGGGGCTGGACAAGTGCTGTGTAAAGGATGCCAGATGACAGGACACTGAAAATCATGACCATCAGACCAAAGAAGAGGTGGATGAACTGCTCGAGAGAAGAATGGAGTATAAACAGTGGATTAAACCATGAAAATATAATTATAAAAATTTAAGGTTAATTCAGCAAAGCTGAGTCAGTTTCATGTAGTATTCTGTGTTCATGTTGAAGTTATAAATCTTCATCCAAGCTGATGTTCTAAACACATTTTTGTATGTGCTATGAATTATCAAATATATTAAATATATTGATATACATATACATAAAATTAATTTACTATAATATAATTTTTTATATATACAGTGGTGCCTCACACAACGAACTTAATTCGTTCCAGGAGCAAGTTCGTTATGCGAAAAGTTCGTTATGTGAAACGCGTTTTCCCATAACAATACATGTTAAAAAAAATAATTCGTTCTGTAGCATAAAATATGGTAAGATGACATAAAAAAAAGAAAGAAGAGAGAAAGAAAAAAGGCATTCTTTTCCAGAAAAGACCCGTTTCATCGGCATTGAACACTTGTTGTGGGCAGTATCCTTCATCCATAATAAATTTTTGAAAATTAATAGAGAACTTTTCTGCTTCTTTTTTATCAGCACTGCCAGCCTCACCATGCATATTAACTCTGTGGATTCCATACCTTTTCTTAAATCTAAAAAACCACCCCCTGCTGGCTTTGAAATCTTCTTTATTATCTTGATTGCTGCTACTTCCAGGGATGTTTTTCTTTAGATCTTCATAAATTATCTTGGCCTTGTAACAGATAATATCTTGGGTTGTTACGTCACCTTTCACCTGCCTGTCCTTAATCCAAATCGCTAATAGCCTCTCCATTTCCTCGTGGATTGAAGATCTATGTTTTTCATTAAATAGTTTTGATACTCCTTTGGCTACTTTGGCTGATTTTATTGCATCCTTGTTTGTCAAAATGGTGAAAATGGTGGTCTTGTTGAGGCCAAACTCTTTGACGAGGTCACACTGTTTTACCCCACATTCACTCCTTCTAATTATTTCCTGTTTCATTTCAAGAGAAATCACCTTCCTGCTTTTTTTAGAACCCATCATATAAAAAAAATGTTGAGTTTATCTTAAAAGGACGACTGCCGTGATACGTGTGCGATTTAATTCGTAATGAAGAACGATTGCTGCGATACGTGCGTAAGTTAAGCGTACTACGCAGTGACTAACGAGTCTAACGACTGCCTGCGCGGGAGGATGCAATTAATCGGCAGTGATCGTAGAAGATCGGGCGACTTCGTTGTGTGAAGCGAAGTTCGTTGTGTGAAGCGAAGTTCGTTGTATGAATCGTGAAATGAACGAAAAGGAAGTTCGTTGTGTGCAGCATTCGCTGTGCGAGGCGTTCGTTGTGTGAGGCACCACTGTAATATTAATTTACTATAATATATTTTTATATATAATATTAATTTACTATAATATATTAATATTTACATAATTTGCACAATATTAATTTGTAATTTTCTAACGAGAAAATATTTCGCACAAATTTTATTGTTTGAAAGAAAACCAAGGCGCACAACTCATGCAGCTAGAAGGCGCTAGTGTAGTATGCTGCCATCAGAATGCATGGAAAACGTCAGAAGTTGGAGGTATTATTATTATTATGTGGCCAGTCCACATTGGGCCAATGTGCTGGCCCAAGTGTACAGGACGGCTTGGCGGTTGCATGCATTGTCCGCCAACGTTGGCCGGTCCACCTGATTATTGTCGGTCTTCATGCGCACATCAAAATATTTTGGCGCCAATCCGCTAACAGTGTTCACACGTTGTCACTCTTCAGTTCGCAATACGCGTTCAGCGGAGACAGTTGTGTTGATTATTTACGTTTACGAATTACGATGATTAATAATTACATGTGCTGTACAAATAAATTGCCGTGGCTATGATGATTTCCACATTCATCTAGATTTGACGGCCTCCATGGTCTAGGGGCAAGGCTCTCGACTAGCAATTCGAAGGTCACAGGTTCAAATCCCAGTGTGTGCAAGTAAATTTTATTTGAGTTAATTTACAATTTATTCACTTAAAAATAACATATAGTATTTACGCCACGTACCAGAGTGGAAGATACTCTCAGTATCGCCCTGGTGTAAGACCACCATGCAGAAACGTTTCTTGAAATGGCTTTAACCAGATCTGAATAGCCAGGTACCCCCCACCTTCCTCCTCCCCTCTCGATATCCTCAGCCTCACAACACGCCCCAATTGGGGATGCCGTAGTCTCACTGGCGCCAGACCGTTGAGAGCAGTTGAGACTCTTATGCGGTTTTCACATTAAAAAAGAAGATCAAATAACCAACACAGAATAGGGTATTTCCCTTTATTTTTTTATTCTCGAAAAATGAGGATGATAATAATGACTAGCAGTTAAAAACCCGCTCCGCGGGCTTTCTGCTGCTAGGCCCTGCGGGCGGCACTTCGTTGGGCTTCGCCCAGTTTAAGTGATACTAACAACAGCTAACCCATAATAACTTAACCTAACCTATCATTTTATTATACATATAAGTACGTGTCAGATTAGAGATTTGTTGGCTAATTTTACAATCGAAGAAGCTGTTCAATTTTGCAGGCTACCGACATCTGTAGTCTAGAAATTTGAAGTTACTACGTTTAACCAAAATGGTGTGAGTCCTTGCTTAGAAAATAGTGTCAATTTGGTCGGTATAGCAGGTTTCATTTTTACTGCTAGATATCACAATGACAAATGTTTTATTTACATGTGGTGGTTTTTTGAAGTCTTTAAAAAGGCTCGCATTATGTGTTTTTTCGTTCTTTTCTCAACAATAACTCGATAATAAACAAGCTCATAAGTCAGAGCGATCGTAGCAGTGTTATTCGCACAGTTTCCTTATAAATATTGTACCTGTTTTCAATAGTTTGAAATAAATGTAAAGTGGTATCAAGAAAACCAGTTTTTATTCAAAAAGGATCATCCCCAATTTTTAACATTTGATCCTTCAACCGGATTACGATCAGGAGATTGTATGTAAAAAAAAACAAAGAACCAGCAGCCAAAAGGATACAAAATTGATTGAAACTGGAAATCATTAAGGAAAGTGGACCACATCGCAAATCTGAGATAAGTATTCAGTGCTTTCCTTCCTATCATCCATTTTATGTTTATTCAGGTCTCATGTAATTTAAACGAGATTAATCTTAAATAGAGTCAATATTATAAATAAAATCACTACCCACTTGAAAATAAGAATATAATATTATTGAATAGTGTTCTCAAATAGTATTGTCAAGATTGTCGTGGTATTCTTTCAAACGGGTGTTTGCTAAAATAAAATAATTGTCAACCGATATTAACAAAATATAATTAAAAATGGAAAATATGAAGTCATTAATAAACAAACGCGGCGTAATCAAAGGAAAACTAACCCGATTCGCGGATTCCTTAAATGCATTGTCGGTAAATGAAATTAAATTAAGATATGAGCGGGTGAAATCATTGTTAGATGAATTCGAAGCAGTTCAACAGAAAATTGAAATGTTACCGGATTCAGACGAAATTGAAAATTATAGTCAACGAGAAGCTTTCGAAAACCAATATTTCTCAGTTTTGGCAACGGCCAAAGGCGCGATCGAATCCGTCGATCAAAGTAAGGTGGAAATTAAACTACCCAACCTCCAATTACGGGAATTTCATGGCGATCAGAAAAATTGGGTTAATTTCGTCGAAACCTTCAAGACTTTAGTCCATAGCAATAGTAATTTAAGCAACGTACAAAAATTCTTTTATTTGCAATCAACTTTAAAGGGAAACGCATTAAAGATAATTGCTAATCTAGAAATTTCTGAATTAAATTACATTTCCGCTTGGGAATTATTAAATGAACGTTATGCAAATTTAAGAACTACCGTTCATAAACACATCCAAGCTCTATTTTCATTAAAAGACATGAAACAAGAAGAGCCTGTAGCATTGAGGTATCTAATTGATGAAACAAACGTTAGTTTAAAGGCATTACAAAATATCGGGGTCAAGGTAGATCAATGGGATCCATTGGTTATTTATATAATATCAAATAAATTAGACACAACTACCCGAAAAAATTGGGAACAATATATATTACAAGACGAATTACCGACGTTAAAGGAATTCTTAAAATGTTTATCTGCTAGAGCCCAAGTATTGGAACTGATGAACGCTTCTGAGAAAAAAATTTCTAGCTTACATAAAACACAACTAGGCAACAATAATTGCAAAAAAGATTCATCAGTATTTTTAGCGGTAAAGGCTAACAGCTGCATTTATTGTAACGAGAAAGGTCACCATATTTATTATTGTAAAAAATTTCTGAAATTAAAATTACATGAGAGGATTGATGCTACGAAATCAATCCAAGCTTGTTTTAAATGTTTAAAGGTGGGTCACCAGGCACAGAGTTGCAAGGCAACCTTTTCTTGCAGGCGTTGTGGCAAAGATAATCACAACACCTTACTACACAATGAGGTACCTCTGCGGGAGGCCTCCAATATGGATGCTGATAACGAGGTTTCAGTATCGAATTTTTCTGCATCGGATAAAGCAAAAAAAATAATATTATTGTCAACTGCCAACATAGGAGTTGTGGGTAGTAACAATAAAATTTTTAAAGCCCGCATTCTGATTGATTCAGGGGCCCAGTCAAATTTTATGAGAGCAGAATTTGCTAATAAATTAAATTTACCATGTGAATTGATAAACAAACCCGTTTCTGGGATCCATAATAACATCACTCACATAAAAAAGAGAATTTCAGTGGAGATGAATTCGCTTCATACTGATTATAAAAGTGAAATATCATGTCTGATTTTACAGGAGATTACAACAAATTTACCACAAGTGACAATGGCGAAAAAAGACTTCAAGTTACCACGAGGATTGGAGCTAGCTGACCCGAACTTCAATATAGCTGCACCCATCGACATCCTGTTGGGCGCGGAGAGCTTTTGGGAAATCCTAACCAACGATAGATTGAAACTCGAATCGGGACCAACACTTCAACGTACGCAACTGGGATGGATCATATCAGGACCAATCCACATGTACCCAAAGCAAAGGCCTGTATCAGATTGTTGTAATTTATCTATAAATAAAATAAGTCACCAAATAGAAAAATTTTGGAAATTGGAGGAGATTAATCCCACTAAGATTCTAAATCATGAAGAAAAGGCTTGTGAAGCCAGTTTTGCTAGTACTCATACTAGACAAGACGACGGTAGATACGTAGTAAGTTTACCGCGTCGAGCATGCATTGATCAGCTGGGAAGCTCATTGCTCACTGCTGAAAAAAGATTTAAAAATATAGAAAGAAAATTTGTGTCAAATCCCGAATTGAAGACACAATATATACAATTCATGCGTGAATATGAGGAATTAGGTCATATGGAGGTGTGTGACCAGTCAAAGGGGGATCGTGAATCCTATTTTTTACCTCATCACGCTGTAATAAAAGAATCAAGCACTACTACTAAAGTGAGGGTCGTTTTTGACGGCTCCGCCAAAACTTCAAATGGAATTTCTCTCAATGACGCCTTGATGACAGGACCTGTTATACAAAAGGACTTATGCACCCAACTATTGCATTTCAGGAAACATCAAGTAGTACTGACGGCTGACATCGAGAAGATGTACCGCCAGATTAATGTGTGTGAAGCGGACCGTGACCTGCAGAAGATAGTGTGGCGCGAGTCGCCGCAGGAGGTGCTCAAGCATTACCGTCTGAAGACAGTCACATATGGTCTGGGGCCTTCCTCTTTCTTAGCCACTAGAAGTCTACGGCAAATTGGTATGGATAACAATATAAATTTTCCTAGAGCTAGTCAGGTCATAGAAAATGACTTCTATATGGATGACTTGTTAACCGGAGGAGATGACATGGAATCCTGTAGAGAGTTAAAAGAGCAATTAATCAACATCTTTTTGTCTGCGGGGATGACCTTGAGGAAATGGAGGTCCAATGTCTTGGAGTTGTCAGCCGAGTCGGGCCAAGCTAAGATTGCCGAATCAGGCAATTCTGAAAAAATTATTACTGACAATCCAAAGACTGAGAAAATATTAGGATTAATATGGAATAATGAATCTGATTATTTTTCTTATGTAATAATGAAACCATCAAGTCGAACCGAGAGTAAAAGACAGATATTATCTTGCATCGCATCAACCTTCGATCCATTAGGTCTTCTAGGACCGATTATAGTTGTAGCCAAATTGATAATGCAGAAGTTATGGCAGTCTAAAGCAGCGTGGGATGATCCATTGCCTAATGAAATATTAGCACCCTGGAGGTCCTACCTTCAAGAATTAATTCAACTAAATGTGTTGAAAATACCAAGAAAAATTATTTGCAGGCAATCTACATATCTACAACTACACGGTTTTTGCGACTCATCTGAGAAAGCTTACGGAGCCTGCGTTTACATGGTGTCAGTGGACCATGTCGGTAAGCGGCATTCACATTTAATAACGTCCAAATCAAGAGTGGCGCCATTGAAGTGTATTTCCCTGCCCAAGTTGGAGCTTTGTAGTGCTGTGCTACTGGCTAAATTAATTAAAAACGTAAAACAAGCGTTAAATATAGTGGAGATCGACACACATTATTGGTGTGACTCCATGATAACGTTGTGCTGGCTGAAAGGTCAACCTACGAGATGGGCTACTTTCGTTGCAAACCGAGTAGCCGAAATACAAGAACTTAGTGATCCAGATCTATGGAGACATGTATCATCAGCCGACAATGCAGCAGATATACTTTCAAGAGGAACCACTACAGATAAATTGATAAATTCTGCAATATGGTGGAATGGACCAAGTTGGTTGACCGAGGGAGTCAACGCTTGGCCTATATCAAATATTTCGTGTTCAAACCCTCCTGAACTCAAAGGCAAAAATATTCTATTATCCACAGATATTCAAGAATGGGAGATATTTGAAAAATTCTCATCATTTATTAAATTGAAAAGAGTTACTGCGTATGTATTGCGATTTGTCAATAACTGCAGAAGTGTTAAGGGTAAAATTTCAGACAATTTAAGTGTGGCTGAATTGGATTCAGGCTTGAAATGTCTATTGAGATCAGCTCAAATACACGCCTTTCAAAAGGAATTGAAAGAATTAAAAAACCATGGCATCGTCAACAAGAAAAGTAATTTAAAATCTCTTAATCCCTTCTTACATGATGGTCTAATATATGTAGGCGGTAGGTTGAATTTGGCTACACATTTATCTTACCAACAAAAACACCCAGTTATCTTGCCGGCTAAACATAAGCTAACTGAATTGATAATACGTCACTACCATTATGTAAACCTACACGCAGGACCTCAAGCTTTGTTAGCTAAAATACGATTAAAATTTTGGCCCATCTTTGGTAAAAATACTATTAAAAAGATATTACATAAATGTGTTGTATGTTTTAGATGTCGTCCCCGAACCGGTCATCAAATCATGGGAAATTTGCCACCCGAAAGAATTACGCCGAGTCGTCCTTTCGCTATCACCGGAATAGATTACGCCGGACCAATTCTAATTAAAAGTGGGACGCTGAGGAAGGCTTCCCTCGCAAAATCGTATTTATGTATCTTTATTTGCTTCTCAACCAAGGCCGTTCACTTGGAATTAGTTTCGGATTTATCTAGCAATGCTTTTTTGAACAGCTTAAAAAGGTTTATATCCCGTAGGGGACAACCTGAAAAGATCTTTTCCGACAATGCTAGTAATTTTAAAGGAGCTAGCAGCAGACTCAAAGAGCTGTACACCAGCTTGAGGGAAAACAACGACAATATTCAAAATTATTTAGTGAACAGAGGTATTGAGTGGAAGTTCATAACCCCTCGAGCCCCTAATCAGGGAGGTTTGTGGGAAGCAGCAGTAAAATCAGCAAAATTCCATTTATATAGAATCACTAACAATTCTTCATTAACATTTGAACTCTTATATACCTTAATTTGTCAGATTGAGGCCTGTTTGAACTCCCGTCCATTAACTTCCTTATCCGACGACATCCATGATTACCAACCTCTTACCCCAAACCATTTCCTTATAGGCACTGAATCCTGTATCATTCCTGAGAGAGACGTCCGGGCGATACCGGACAACAGACTAACTCAATATCAGAGGATCAGTTCGCTAATTCAATCTTTTTGGTCTAGATGGAAGCAAGATTACCTGATGGAACTACAAAAGAGAACTAAATGGCAGACCAGCACTCAACGGGCACTGCAAAAAGACGATCTGGTGATTTTAAAGGAAGATCATTTACCTCCACCTTTATGGAAAATGGCCCGAATTCTGCATACACACCCTGGAGCGGATGGAGTAGTACGAGTTGTTACCCTAAAAACACCTCAAGGAGTCTTTGTGAGGCCCATCACAAAGATATGTCTGATGCCCCTGGATTCAGACACTAAACCTGTAATTGACGTCCCGGACCTTACCAAGGATTGATTATGTACATTACACTATGATGCTTATCTTCTCGACTCCACCTTGGATGGATCAAGCAGAAGACCTGAGAAGAAAGAAAAAAAAAAAAGAACAATAATTGTGTTGTGTTCAGTGTAAACTATATTATTTGTGTTATTGAACTATTTAAATATGTAAAAATTAGTATGCAGACGTGTGTAATTTAGTCATTTTTGAATTTTTTTTTGGTTATTTAATAGGATTAATAATTTTCTAGTTATTTTTAGTTTATTAATAGAGTAATTCAACAGCATTTATACAGTTAAATTTATAAGTTTACCAGCAGGGCATAAAAAAAGGGGGTTTTATTTTGTTAACTTCTGC
This sequence comes from Hesperophylax consimilis, assembly GCF_061612785.1. Lineage (NCBI taxonomy): Eukaryota > Metazoa > Arthropoda > Insecta > Trichoptera > Limnephilidae > Hesperophylax > Hesperophylax consimilis. Next base: position 15,853,360 of record NC_142857.1, read on the forward strand.
TATTTTGAATTATTTTGTTAGTATTTTTGTGGTATATTTAGATTAAGAATTTTTAGTTTATTCTGTTTGTTTTATAGTTTATTTTTAAATAGATTATCATTCAAAAATTTAGTGCAATTTTTGAATCCCGCCCCCTGGCAATATGTTCAATTTTGCAGGCTACCGACATCTGTAGTCTAGAAATTTGAAGTTACTACGTTTAACCAAAATGGTGTGAGTCCTTGCTTAGAAAATAGTGTCAATTTGGTCGGTATAGCAGGTTTCATTTTTACTGCTAGATATCACAATGACAAATGTTTTATTTACATGTGGTGGTTTTTTAAAGTCTTTAAAAAGGCTCGCATTATGTGTTTTTTCGTTCTTTTCTCAACAATAACTCGATAATAAACAAGCTCATAAGTCAGAGCGATCGTAGCAGTGTTATACGCACAGTTTCTTTATAAATATTGTACCTGTTTCAATAGTTTGAAATAAATGTAAAGTGGTATCAAGAAAACCAGTTTTTATTCAAAAAGGATCATCCCCAATTTTTAACAGAAGCGTTTCTAGCTTCCGATTGTGTTTCATGTCTTTTACTGGGTTAGTAGTGCCTACACTTCCTACAAACAAACGCATATTATGTGCGAACTTCATATCGGTGTTCTGTCAAAATCGTGCGAAATTATTATTTACGTAAATAATATTAAATATCAATATTTAAAAAAATCGTAAATGCAAAGAGTTGTAGTTCATTGTCATTAAGTTGAATCTGCAGCCATCTCTGGTCTGGAGCCCCAAAATACCTGAAAAAAACCCTTGACTCTGTGCAGAAACGGGCGGTCCGTTTGATAGATTCCCCAATCTTAACAAACGGACTGCAATCTTTAGAGCACAGGCGTCAGGTAGGTATGCTGTCCTTGTTCTATCGGTATTACAATGGAAGATGCTCTGAGGAACTAGCGTCATTGATCCCTTCGGCACCGGTGCGTAGTCGGGATACACGCCAAACGCGTGCCCAACATTTGTACACAGTTGACACTTGTCACATGAGAACGGGTCGCTTCTACGATTCGTTCTTAAGTTCAACAGCTCGGCTGTGGAACGAACTGCCGGCCTCTGTGTTTCCTCCCTCCTACAACATGGGACTCTTCAAGACCCATGTTCACTCCTTCCTCTCCACAAAAAGACCCTCCACACAGCATCCCCAAAGATGACATAGGCCCTGAGGGAAATTATTTTCTTCAGGGCCTCCTGTGTGGAGTAAATATAAAAAAAAAAAAAAATGTTTTTTGTCTTTTTAAATGCGTAGTAAAACGGTAGTTTGAATAGATGAAATTGTACATATTTGTTATGGATTATTTCAAATGAAATTATTCGCTATTATGCCGCCAGAGGTGCGCTCTGTCGGCCTATAGGGAAACTATTCCAGCAGGGATTGACATTTTCAAGGAACGAATGCGTGATATTTTGCCCGAAACATAAGATTTGAATTCGACCAGTTAGAGGGCCGAAACCATCAGATAATGAATTTATTTTTATGCTGACGAATAAATTTTCTAACGATTTAAAATGTGCCATTTTCGATTTGCCGCCTAAACGACATGACCGTTTTTAACCAGCCAATGTTGGCCAAATGCAATGGGTCAACGTGCACTTTCGGCTTTATAGGGTTTTTGCTCTGACATATGTAACTTACACAATGTAATGATCTACATATTGACCATTGGGTCCAGACACTTCAACTGCAGCGCGCAACAAAAATATTATTACAGGCGTTCTAATGTCGTTTGTTAAGCTTGATGAATCTTAAAAATTATTTTACAGTCGAAGTAAGGAATGTTGATAGATAGATTAAAATGTCAATGTGATAGTGCCCCAAAAGCTGTCAAATAATGACAGCCGATTGGGAACAACATAAATTGATAATTTATTTTCCGTATTTCATTACATTAAACGAAAACCCGTATTTACAAGTTACTTCAAGCTGTATTCTAAATAAAAAATATTGAATACTAAGATAAACTAGGTTATGTTGTATAGTGGAATATTCTTTACTTTATTTGGTATTCCAGCCATCTCTTTTGGATATAAAGAGCTAGAACAATTTACTATGTTACTCACCCTTAGGGCTTGCTGGGGATCTACAAGTTCAGCCTCTTCCTGGGCCTTCACAACAGGGAATAAAGTCATTTTCTTGTCAGCCATGGCACCTGGAAAGGACGAAGATCTTGCTTTATTCTATATGTCGGGGACAATCAAAGTGCGCAATGGGTACATTGCCGATACTACAATCCATCCACACATAGTTTTATAGCACAATGAATCGCTGTTACCTGATTTTTTGAAAAACTGGTGATCGATGACGCAACTGGGAGAAAACCACACAGAATCAGACAAATTAGAAATTAACGTTGCCAACTTGAGAAATACTCGAACTGTAGATAAACAAGGACAACGCTACTGGCCTAGCGGGGAGCGCGCCGATTGGCCAATGCTATGAATCCGAGTCAAGATAGGCATTCATATTTCACAATAACAATGGCAAATAAATAACATTAAATTATTTTTTATCGTTTCTGAGCTCCAGAGAAAGCTAAAAACTATCGTGGATATTTTTTTCTGCGATCAAAAATTTAAAAAACTTCCCTAACGTTAGACATCGCGACTCGCGACTGACAAATGGAGGTTAGTGAGCTATCCGTCACCATGGAGAGGGCTTTCGTTTAGCATTTTACAATATTTCTTTATTGAAGGCCCGTAAGGGTTCATTTTTTATTGTAGCCAGTGTAAATATTGCTTTAATTTTTGTTTTAACCTGTAATATGATGGTACTTCATCAGTTTGCTCGCGAAATGCATAGATCACAATTGCGAAAAATCACTCTCTTCTTTTGACATCAAAAAATTGTTAAAGGTTTGTCATTCCACTGTATCTCCAGCTCCAGATGTCAATTATTTTGGAGGGAATGATCCTGGAAAATCGTAAGCCACACTTTTGTCAGCATGTGGCCATTCTTGCGATATATTTTGAAAATTATCAAATTTTGAGGTTATCACCATTAATGTTTATTGTATTTTGTGTTGCAGAATGAATGGTGCAATGGATCATAAGTACATGAATCATAATCCTCCTCCCCCATCAAAGGCACCCAGGAACTACAAGCTGATAGTAGATCCGACATTTTCCAAAGGGTCTCAGAAGATCTATCGCTATGACGGATCCATTCCTAATGATCCAACGTACCCTCCTATCCTCTGCAGGGACCCTAGATCACAACTGGCGATCACCAGGATCAGGACTCGCATGGAACCATTGGATCTTGCAGTGCCTAGGTATAAAAATCCATTTGTATTCTTTTCATATTGTGCAAACATGGCTTTTTGCATATCACCCAAACATACAAATATCTCACATTACTCCACTCAGTCTAATTGAAGTATATTGCACACAGTTAATATAAGCATTTAGCCTCCAAATTCAGCTATTTCAAACTATTTATTACAAATTGTCAACAAATGTCAAACCTTGGGTGTCAAATACTCATGTCAACACAAATAAGTTTGTTTGTATAAGCTGACACCTGAAAACCAATTTGTTACGAATATTAATTGCAATTAATTGAAAATAATAGGAATTAATGTCAAAAATTGATTGCATTTCAGTAATGATTCAATTGTTTTTTTTATGGAATGAGACTCAGGTCTGCCAATATCGGCATTCTTCATTGTTTCATATTGGTGGGAAATTTGAATTGAGTGACATTTACAAATGAATTATTATTATAAGAATCTAATAACAAACTATTATAATGCTAATATGTTTCTATTGTTACAAAGTTAAAAATAATATTGTCTGTTTAAAAATGTTTTTGACAGAATGTTGACCTTGAATTCGAATTTTCAATAATTTCGTTGACAAACATGTTTCTATTTAACCCGGAGGCTGCCGTGCGCATCTATGTTTGATTCAAGATTCCGGGCCCTCGCTGCCGTGCGCAATCATGCGTGATTTTAATTTCATCTTGTGATATCTCGAAACTTTCTGTATAGATGGCGCAAAACTCGGGCTTAAAAAATAATTTGAACCTTTATCTAGCGACATCTCTACACAGATTTGACAAATGATTTTGTTTATATTATGAAAGACCTCGTCAAACTGGAGACTACAATATTTCCCCTCTCAGTGTTTGAATTCCCCGCGCGCGCGTAGTTGTGTTAGTGAATCACGTGGTTCCTTCTTATCTCGACGGTTCGCGAGTACTTAGAATCTGCAACGAATCGTGGTTCTAACGTTATTATTTTAACAAATTGTTTTTATTAACTACTCATATTTTTAGTGCAAATAAGTTTTGTGTTAATCAACATGTTTTGTTATTTTAAATGAAATAAGTTGTTATATCCGCCTTTCGAGTGAAAAAATAATCATATACATTTTATTTTAATTATCTGTGTTTAGAAACTAATTATTGTGTTAATTTGTCGTTTTGCCTAATATTTTTTTTGTGTAACCCTCTATCATGGCTCGACGCGACTTGTCTGATGACCAAATAAGGGAATATTGTCTCTATCTTATATCTGTTAAATTCTTTTATTTTACACAACAGCATAAAAAATTCAGGTATGAGCTTCTCCGATTATCAGTTATGTGTGATAAGACAATTAATCGCAAAACACCTCAAAAATACTCAACTCGACTCTACTCCTCATTCGTCTCATCATGACACACCATTACGTCTGAGCCAATACCGGCAACATCAAAACAATCCAAGCCATACAGAGCCGGCCATGTTTGTGCGAATACAAAACTTAAACAAAGCCGTAGAAAAATGGCTCGATATGTGTTCCCAGTGTAATGTGGCATTGTGTATTCATTCCTGTTTTTAAGTCTACCATTCGAATAAAAACTATAAACATAAATAATGCGATAAGAAACTGTAAATAAAAGTTGAATAAATAATGAAGTTTTAAACAATAATATTATTACAAGTGAATCGTGAAAAATGGTGAGCCGTTGCAGAGGTCCCGCTTCAGAGACGTGACTACTGATATTACTATAGTAGGTCTGTATGTGTTGGTGAGATTACTGATTTGATAATGGCGGCGGGTCGAAGTTTGTTGATGTTTCATAGATAGTTTTTATTCGTCAAATAATGCATCAATTTATAAAGATATCTTGCTTGGACTTTTCAAGAGTGTAACGTAAACAAGTTTTTTTTTGTTTTGGTAATAATTTACAATCTCTAAGTGCTGAGGATAATAAATAATGACGCAATATAAAAAATTCTAAAAACCCTTGGCGTGAGAGTATTATCTTGTGTTTACATTCGGGCAGCAAAAGGGTTAAAAAGTAAATTAAAATAATTTCTTACAGGTAGGCACCATTAATTAATTAGATTATTATGTTTACAAAGAATGTTGCCATATTTAATTTTTTTTTCTTTTTCTTTTAACAGATTCCGGATAGATCAAAACTATGTGGGGGATCCGCCTCAGTTGGAAGTGGCTGTCAGCAATTTGAATGACAACATTGACCGAGCTTTCCTCAGCGATATGATATCCAAGCTCGGTGCTTACGAGGAACTGAACATATTCTACCATCCCGTCACCAACAAACATCTCGGCTTCTCCAGGATCGTATTTGAAGATGTGAAGGCCGCCAAAATGTGTGTGGAAAAGTTTCACGGAAAATCTGTCATGGGGAAGGTAAAGTAACATTTTTTTTTTAATATTATGCTATTCATTTTCATATTATGGTGGATTGTGCAAAGCGCAGTCCCACTACTATGGTTGTTGAATAAATTAATTATTTTTATATATCTTTTAATGTGCATATTAATTCCGTAATATGATAATCTTGGGCATGTAAATTTCACATTGCAATTAAAAAAATTGCATTTTCTTAAATTGATAAATAAATTTTTTAATTTATTTGCTTTTTTTAGGTGCTGAAAGTAACTCTTGATCCCTTCGGAGAGCAAGTCAAAGCGATGTTTGAGAACTTCACCGTGGAAAAGAAACCTCCGCCCCCTCCGTCAGCAACGCTGCCCGCTGCTAGCATGGCGTCTCTCTCCATAGACGAAAGTTCTAGACACTCGTCTATTACTAAAGTAGAACCGCCTACCCCTTTAAGATTAGAACAAACTAGATTGGAACCTAGATTGGAACAGTCCCGATTGGATCAATCCAGATCAGAACTCTCCAGATTAGAACAATCTCGATTAGATCTTTCTAGGGCGGAACAATCTAGATTAGAACTGTCAAGATCCGATCTATCCAGATCTGAACAATCTAGACTGGATCTATCCAGATCGGAACAATCTAGACTGGATCTATCCAGATCGGAACAATCTAGACTGGATCTATCCAGGTCGGAACAATCTCGATCTGATCTCTCCAGATCAGAGTCTAGATCTGAGTCCAGGTCAGAACTATCCAGATCGGAACAGTCTAGATTAGACTCCAGATCAGAACACGATTCAAAATTACATGAAAAAGAATACTCATACCCTAGTACACGTCACAGTAAGGATTCCCACTCGCATCATAGAGATCGAGATCTAGATGAAAGAGATGGAAATAGTTCGTCGAGGTGGTCCGACGAAGACCGCGACTCCCATAGAGATAGGATTAGAAAACACGATAGAGGGAAAGCGCACTCAAAGCATTGTCGGCGAGACCGAGAAAGAGGGGATAGAGACAGAGACAGGTAATTATTTTATTTATTTATTCACTTTTGGGAAATCGACAGTTAACATTTAATCAGTTTGTACATAAGTGTTATTTAGTAAAATAAAACCAATTATGGATTTCCTCCTTGTAACTTTAACTGAGACAGCATAATTTAAATTTGTGAGAAAGGAATATTAATTTAAAAAAATTATGCAAAACAAAAGATTATATGAAACGAAAAATTTACAAAACAATACATTTATAGCCATGGAGAGAGGTTGTAGATACATATAAATCAAATCATAATAGAGATATAAACAATAGAGACATAAACATTATTCACAAACCATCAGAGAAATATTCTTTTATGGACCTCTTGTATTTGGTAAGTTCGCAACTGAAAATATCAACCTTAGATAATACTTAATAATAATTTTAATTTGGTTCTAGAATTTCACCTGGATAAAAAATTGTATGTGTCAGTTAATAATTTTTTTTAATTATTGTGGTTTTTACAGGCACAGTCGACACAACTCTCGCAGTTCTGATGTTCTGTCAGTCTCTGCCCAAGACCCAGGCTACAGTTCTTCTGTGAAATCCTCAGAAGGGTATGCCGGCACGTCTGGGCCTACCCCCCCGCCTTTTGACCCCTACTATTCATCATCCCAAGGGTAAGTATCTACCACACTATTTTTTATCACTGGCAACAATTTGAGGAAATTTCAAAAGTAGTTCAGATAAATATTTGTATTATACTTACGGCAACATTAAATTTCATATTTAACTCTTCGGGCCTCTTCCATATTTTGACAGATGGTCGGATTATTTCTGCTTATAATAAAATCCAATTAAATGAAATATTTCTTAACGTATCCAAAAACTATAAACTGTTTTTGAAAGGTGATGAAATACGCTTTCAAATATTATTCTTAGAAATAAACATATTTTTTGAAATATTAAAACTTTTAATGCAAACATAAAAAATAAATACAAATGGCATACTTTACGTCTTTTGTAATTAAAATTACTGATAACAAAAAGAATTATAAAAACACACGTATTTTACTAGACAAATGTATTATAAACATTTCTGTTACCTCACTTTTTTGTCGTTTCACACAAAAATAATTCATAAAAAATTCATGAAGCTTCATAATTTTTTTTTCAAATTGCGCTCGGAATCTTTGGTTTCATGGAGGTGTACGTGTTTAATTCTTCTTAGTGTATAGTGTCTTCTTAATATATAGTGTTGGGTTTTTTCATTCTAATAGCGATTAGATTATATTTATCACCATGACAATAAGAGAGATACAACGATTTCTGCGTGAAGGTTTAAACTAGGTTTACGCATATTTAAATTTCTGCTTTTCTTCTGTGGTATCCAATGAAACATTTTTGTGCTAAACTCGTGTTTAAATAATTTTTATAAACCAAATAATGTGCCCAAAGAAAAAGGTTCTACTGTTCGATTCCTTCCATTACCATTTTATTATCAATAAAAAATTACGAAAGTTCAACTTTTATGTAAAATAATACTTTTTCTGGAGTAATAGAGTTTTTGTAAAAATCACAATAAAATTTTAGCTGTTGGTTTTTATCAACTAACTTAGCAATGCCAATTTCCGAAGCTTGTTATCGCATATTGCCGTAAATTTGACAGCAATTTATCTCTCAATGAAATCTTTTTTTTAAATTTTTTTTATTAAAATAATTTATGCACAAAATTATTTTGTGAACTGAATGATGAAAAGAATTCTGACATGTTTGTGTGTGATTCCGTAGCTACAGCGGCTACAATCGGGGCTACCATCATTCCGGGAGCGCCCATTGGTCCCACACACCCTCGGGGAACGCTTGGCCCCACCACCCCCCGTCCGATTGGCACAAGTCTCATGAGGTAACAGAGCTCCAGCCCTCAATCCCAGGACCTCTATCCACAATCACAAATAGGCCCTCGTGTATCGTCTGATTTTTTTTTGGCATACTAATGTTTTTTAATATATTTTTGGGTGTTAATCATGTGTATGTTTTGGGTTTTTTTTTTTCTTATTTTGCTACGGTCTCGAAAAGTGTTAAAATATCTCTTTCCTGCGTTAATTATAAACAGAAACTCGCCATGCAATAACATTTGGTGCCTCCCCTTATTACCATCTGAAATTTTTGATCTCCCACCTCTTGGATTATATTTTTGGGTATTTTATGTACATTATTATTCACTTTTCCTTGCTTTACTGGGGTCTCAGAAAGCGTTCAAATATCCTTTTCCAACACTAATAATTATATGAGAAACTCATTTTCCATAATTAACTGTTACCACCTAATAACCGTCTGAATTTTTCGATTTTCTAATGCATTATTATATTGTTTTTTGTATTTGGTATTATTAATCTGAGTGTTTGGGTTTTTGCTTTTCATTGTTTTGCTAGAGGTTCGAAAAGCGATCAAATATCTCTATCCCTTTCCAGCATTTATTATACGTAATGAGAAACTGGTGTTGCAACTGATTTATTTGAGATAAGTCATGACTTTTGCCAACATTTCACTTTTAATAATTGCAACAAGGCTGCTTTCGTTTCATGCAGTTGACCGCAGATTTCTTCAATCTGCCAAGAAACTTAAACCAACTAGAAGCAAACTATGATTTATAATGGGTCCATGGTTGTATGTAATATCATTCACTCCATCCAAATTTTGTGTTAATTTCATTAATTTTGCTACTTTATGAAACCTGTAAAGATTGTTTTTCATCATAAAACATTATATATATTCTTAATTCTACCTTACATTATATATACATATCTTATGGAATGTTTGTAACAACTTGTCTTCTGTGAAGATTCTGATAATAAACCCTCTAAGCTATTTTTCCAGCTGTGAAATCAAACATCTTTAAAAGATTCTATGGCCATATACATATTCACAAAATATTGGCCATACACGAAATTGGGTTAACCCTTTTGACGTCAGCCATTTTTCAGTAAAATAAAACCAAAAATGTTTTATTTTGAATGACAAAAGGTTACTTTTGCACCGACAGATCGGCATTGAAGTCTTTCAGCACTGTCAAGGTATACCGATAGATCGGCACTCGGAGGCTTGAGTCATGCTGCTGAGAATTCCCTCGTAACATCTCTTTCTATGACATTTGTAATTTATGAAAGAGTGAGACATTAAAATGGATCTTTCATGCATTATAAATACAGGGTAAATATGGCATTTGACTAACACAAAAAATTCAGTTTTATTATTTTTGTGTTGAAAGTTTTCACCGTATCCCTGTTCTAACACCTCGTTCTAACTCAACCGTCCCGTCTACTAACTTAACCCACCCCCGGTTGCTTGCTCGGCAGAGCTTGCATGCACCCCCGGCTAGCCAGGGCGGCACCCCGCAATCCTGGGGCACCCCCTCGGCGCCCCCTACGCCCGCCCCGCCACCTGCGCCCCCGCCGCACACCCCCAAGGAGCCCAGAGAGCCCCCCGCCAATGAGCCCAAAGAACCTAAACCCAGCAAGAAGGCTAAGGATGAAAAGTCGAAGAAAAATAAATCCAGAGTAAGTATTTAAATTTAATTTTCATCGTATGAGGTAAATACAAACATGATTTACTATTAGAAATCATCCTTTTTGTATGGCACTCCTAGGGTCCAGTTTTATTTTAACTACATTATCTCAGACCTCTGGCATATTGACCATTATATTTCTTAAAGACGCTGTCAGAAAGTTAGAAAGAATTTGTGTGTATTTCCATTTCGCAATAAAATCCAAATAAATATGATATTTCTGAATTTATCTGAAAACTAAAAATTGTATTTAAAAGGTTATGAAGTACACTTAAAAATTTTATTATTAGCCGTGGAGGAGAAATCGTCCATACGTTTGAACGCAGCCTAAAGGTTAAGGGTTAGAAATAAACATCATTTTTGAAATATTAAAATACTGAAATTAAACATTAAAAAATGGTCACCTTAGGTTTTTTCGTCTAAACACTAAACTAAAATTACTTATAATTTTAAATAAAACTGGTTTTATATAAAAATAATAATAAAAAGTTCATAAATTTTTCTCAATTTGCCGTAGGAACTTTTGCTTTCGTAGAAGTATACATTTTAATTCTTCTGTGGTTAACTTCTAGATATGAATATGAAGCATAGTGTTTTCTCTTTCTAACAATGTTTAGATCATGTTTCCGACGATGGCACATTGAGACCATACGAGCTGGTCTGAAAAGGGAACAAATTAACTCTACGGAGTAATAGCTGTTTGTTCGCAAAACTAAACTAACTAACCTGAGGGTTAAAGAGCACAACGCAAATCTAGCATGAAATATCGAGTAAGCCCTGCACTAATAATTAATCCAGGATTAAATCAGTTCCCAGGGATGCTAATAAATTGTTGTATATGATGGAAGAAAATTGATTTAATTTTTATTCTTTCATGAAAATATTGTATCATGTAATACATTTGCTTTACATAAAAGGGTTCATGTTTCGCAAGAATTTCATTCTATTTGTCATCTTTTTAGGGTTTGCTTTTTGTGTCAGCTTTATATATGTATATCAGTTCACCTGTTTTGTACACTACATTTTTTGTATCATTATTATAAATATCATTAATCCAGTCAAATGTACTACGGAATTGTTTGACTGAATATTAATACTCAGCGCCCTTGAGGTGATTTTGCACAAAAAAAGCGCTATACAAATCATCCAAATATTATTATTATTACTTTGATAATTTCAGGACGCATCCCCAAAGTCTAAAAAGTCTTCGAAAGATCCTCCGGTGGTTCCTGTGGAATCCAAAGAAGTCAAGGCGGAAAGCACCACTCCGGTGAAAGCGGAAACATCTGCAGCCGACGTTGCTAAGAATGTGGATTTGGATACCAGGTACCTTCAAACTCTAAATCAATCTTTTTAACCTCTTTCTGTTACATGTATCATTTAGGAATAGGAAGCGGCTTCAACGGAGCTATCAGAGGTATGCCATTACCCGTCATGCTACTTTTGATTTCCTCAGTCCCCACTTCTTGTGACTTGCAAGAAGTTTTTAAAAAGATGGCTAAATATAATTCTGTCTCTAAGGCGGCAGTAATAATTTTCTGAAACTTGTGTAGATATCGTTGTTTGTGATGATTACAGAATAGCAATGCTGCTGAAGGGAGCGGGCGGCGGTGGCATGGCGCCCCCCTTCCTGCAACTTGGACTGGGCTCTGAAGAAGATGACGAGTTGGCTAATCACAAGAATGCTCTCCCTGGACATGGTATGCTTAATTAATTAAATTATGTAATTCAACAGGCCTTCCTAAATAAATTGCAATATGTATGTAAATTAAAAAATAAACTGACTCGCATGTAGTTGACGCAACTGTGAATCGGTTTATGGCCGAGCACTGCTCATTCGAGTCCTCCATTGCACAGTAAGGAAAAATCATATATTGTCAAGTTATTCGTAAATTGGCAGTGTTTCTGCCAAAATTCTCACTAGTGGTATGATGAGCACGGAGTCTGCTAACCTCATATGGAAAGCTCAGCTTTTTGGAAGCCAGATAAACTTGGGCTTCAATGAGGCCCTGACATATATGTACAATATAATGTGAATTTGTTTTTTTGGAGTTCGAGAAATGTCCCTTACAGACATCACACAACCTTTCCACCAAACAAGATAGAAAGTCTGGATAATTTCTGCATAATATAACCCTAGCAAAATTTTCACTTATTGCTGTTTCAGATGACTGGAAGATGAGTTCTAGATCAGGGTCGGCGACCCCCGAGCCGGAGCAGCCCCTCTCCAACCCACCCTCCCCCTTCCTCAGTCTCGAGAGTTACCTCGAGTGCCATCGGAATGCTGTGGAACAGGTAGGAGACTTGTCAATCAATCAGTAAATTATTCAATCAATCGACTCACAGGTAGATCTAAGACTTACGGCTAGTGACTTAAAATCAAAACTTATAACTAGTGACTAAGTGGATATTAACCGTTTGAGTGTCAATCGTCGATTTTCGTCGATTCGTGTTTTAACGAAGATTGCCGTTCGTCGATTTCCGTCGATTGCGTCAGTCGTGTTCTGATTCGCGCGTACGTCGGTACGTAAAATTCTCATTTTTTCGAAACGCCTGGACTTCGGGATCCTCCTCCGCGTGATTTTAAACCAATATTCTTTAATAAAACACCGAAAAAATCATCGAAATCCTTGAAAATTCAAAGAATTTATGGGGTTTTAAAAAAATATATAGTTTCATAAAAAATAATGTTTTTTTGGTGGCATTTTACAAGCAACTGTATGAATTTTTTTGGCACTCAAACGGTTAATACACAATACTTCTAAGTGACTTACAAATATGGCTTGAAACTAGAGTATTACAACTAAAATACATATTATTTATATTTACAAATATGTATTGATATGATTACTGCCCGTGCTGACAGTTGTACAAAAAGTTTAAGTGTTCAAAATTGTGCACATGAGTGTACTACAGTTTAAAGTGTCAGCTACACTACTCGCTTCGACGCTTCGACGAAGTCCTCGACGAAGTTAGCCGAAGTTCGAAGTGCGTGCCCACACACTCGTGCAACTTCGCGAGTAACGCTTCGAGTCCTTTGACTCAGGCGCATTTACCGACAACAATCGGAAGTCGGGCGAAGCGAAGCGAAGTGAAGTTCGTGCCCACACTATCGTATTCGGTCAACTTCGATCAACTTCGTGAGTAGTGTAGCTGGGCTTTTATGATAATAATAATCACATGCATACGTTCAAGAGTCATCGTAACAGCTCCTGTCCTTGTTGTACGTTATAAATAAATTTCAACCCATTTTAACCTTTACTTCCCTGAATGTAAAATCACGTATCACGAAGGGGGTCACTAGGGATAATCTAATACAACCTCCATATAAAGTTCTCCCTTAAGAATTTTTCAATTAATGATAAATGGACTTTAATCTCGCTAAATTAATTGGAACACACAAATAAAGTTTTCCCAGAAGATTTTTTTAGAGTTCCTTGATAACCTTACAAGAGAGTTTCACTAAACATAATTAATGTATTGAAAAAATATGCAGCATATTCAAAAATTTTCAGTAGTTTCCACCTCGGTTTCGCTCCAAAACCATGGCTAATATATCTTTCCCATTTCCAGGCAGCGCTAGCTCGCCAAAAAGAAAAGCAGTTCAACTCCATCGCACAGCAGCGCCGTCTGATCGCCGAGAAGCTGGGCTCTGACATCTCCTCCAGTGAGGACGAGCTCCTGACGGGCGGGGCCACGGGGACGCGCTCGGGTCCCCGCCGCAGAAAGGTCCGCGGCAGGAGCCCCTCGCCCCGCATGGCCCGGATGCCCAAGATAAACTTTGACGACGACGCCAGCAAAGATAACACCATGGATTCTATGGCTACGGGAATGGAGGATAGGAATTTGGACGATGATCAGGTATGAAAAATTATTCAATTATATACACCACATACAGTAGAACCCCGATAATTAAAAAAACGCATAATTCTAAATAATTTTAAAATGTTACTTTGATTCCAAATTTATTTTTATCTTCTCACGAAAATTTGTTTGAGTAAAAATTCGATTTCTGAGAAAATAAATCCTATAGTTTTGTTAATTTGAAACTGATTGTTATTTAGTTAATTTTTTGAAGAAAAAATCTTTATTAAGCTTATCACTTTGTGATGTCATTATTTATTTATTAAAAAGGCAAATAACTTTTTCTACATCACTTTTATTTATATACATAGCATATTTCGAATATCCGAGTTAAAAAATACGGCGCCACGGAAATCGCCGAAAAATTTCGATTCACGCCGAAATATGACATATTTTTACGAATTTACTTCAAATATCTGAACTTAAAAAGCCGGCCGCGACGAAAAACTGCCGATTAAATTCGATTTACGCGAAAATATATCATATTTTTACGAATTACGAATCAAATATCTGAATTTAAAGGGTCGGCCGCGACGAAAATCGGCCGCGCATTCTCAATTTACACGGAAATATATCGTATTTTTGCGAATTTATTTCGAATATCTGAATTTAAAGAGCCGGCCGCGACGGAATACGGCCGCGAATTTTCGTTTTACGCGGAAATATATTTTATTTTTGCGAATTTATTTTGAATATCTGAATTTAAAGAGCCGGCCGCGAATTCTCGTTTTCCGCGGAAATATATTGTATTTTTACGAATTTAAATTCAGATATTTGAAATAAAAGGCCGGCCGTGACGGAAAATTACCGCGAAATCTTGATTTACGCGGAAATATATCGTATTTTTACGAATATCTTAATTTAAAGGGTAGGCCGCGACCGAAATCGACAGCGAAATCTCGATTTACACTTAAATATATAGCATTTTTACGAATTTATTGCGAATATCTGAATTTAAAGGGCCCGCCGCTATGGTAATCGGCCGCGAAAATAAAGAAATAATTGGTATTAATACGAATTTACAACTAAAATACCATCCGGATTTGAAGAGGCCGCCGAGAAAATCGATTTATGGCCTATTTTTTTTTTCATAAAATTTCGAATTACGTGGGAATTCGTTAATTCGAAATTTGATTTTTGATGTCCCGTGGATTTCGAATTAACGAGGTTCTACTGTAATAATATAAAGAATATTTTTGCCATAAGCAACCCATTCGGAGTGCCCATCTATGTAAATCGGTCACTGAGTGATAATAAAACTTGAATATATATGCGAAGGTAGCGTAACCTTTCCATTGAAACGGCCTGATCGTTAGTTAGTTGGGTTCGTATGATTCTAAGCCCCCGAATTAAGACATTCGACAGTGTATGTAATTTTGCCCCGAACTAATATGTATATTTCCCACCAGATGTCTCTATCGTCATTGTCATCAACCGAGGCCAAGATAGAGGAGCAGGCCGTGTCGTTCACGGCGGCGCCCCCACCCGGCTTCTTGCCCCGTCAGAGCAGTTTCCCCGCCCCGCCGCCCCTCCCCGTGGCTCACTACGGGGTCCCCCCCGCCGGCTATCCGGCCTACCCGGGCTGGCCGCAGCAAGGTAACTTACATACTTCTGATGAGAAGCCTCTATATGAATAGAAAGTCGCTGTGGGAGGTAGTAGTAGGACTGTTACCTGGACATTGTGCCACCTCAGGATGTCTAGCACTATGCGATAAGGTGCAATATGCGATATATGGCTTTTTCCTAGAATTTTTCATGTGATCCATGGAATTACACTGATACATGCATTGTATAAGAAGGAGTCGCATGATGGGGTAGGTTGGATTTTGAAATTCAGCATTGTTAAGGTTAAAATTGTCAATAAAGCTATTATCAACAACGTCGTAATGTAGTCAACATTCGCTATCACGACTACAAAACACCAATGACATATTTGACATTGACTATATGGTTAGTTTGATCAATAAATAAAAATGCAATTAGGCTGGGAATGCACTAACTGGTACAAGCAGTTGATAATTGAAATCCTATGTACATATATAGACCGTTGTATTGTTTGCAGTGTTTTTTTCTATGAAAACTATACAGTAACTGCTTGAAGCAATTCGGGTATACCTTTGTTAAAATTGTAAATTAAACAATATTATCTGTTGCCCCTTGCAGGTGTCTATCCCGCCGGGTATGCTGGCCCAGTGTACGCTCCGGGGACCCTCTATGCCCCACCACTTCAGGTTCCCCCGCATTTTGGGGGCCATATGCCCTATGCACCACAGGTATGCATATTATGAATTCTTCTACGTATGGTGGAGAAGCATTGGTGGAGGTGAAAGTGGGATGGTGAGGTTATCCAGCCATTCGGAGGCACCGGGAGTCACTTGGTTCAGCACAGATGTGCCATAGTGAAACTGACGAAGGGGACATTCTGCTGCAATATGTTCTGTTATTTGAATGTCCACTTTAATACGATTCAGAAATCTTCAGGCCCCATTTTTGCATCATCCGGTGTAGTCACAGCGACTGTGACTACACCGGATGTGATTTGGTGAAATCCACGTCTTCCAAGGGAAAGAGCACTCTGGCATTAATCATCCACAACAATATGCTTGTTTTCACGTCCGAGGTCAGCCGTGAGTTGCTCCACAGCTCTTGAGGAGTGCTGTGACAGAAGCTGAAGTTTGCCTTAATTTCTAAAGGTTTTCTACTTATGTTTTGTACCTCTTGATTTGCCATTCTATGTTTTTTATGAGAATACCGCACAAGAGTCCTAACTTCCTTGAGCCAGTGAGACTGGCATC
Organism: Hesperophylax consimilis; assembly: GCF_061612785.1. Classification (NCBI taxonomy): domain Eukaryota; kingdom Metazoa; phylum Arthropoda; class Insecta; order Trichoptera; family Limnephilidae; genus Hesperophylax; species Hesperophylax consimilis. The sequence goes on from NC_142857.1 coordinate 15,870,225, forward strand.
CCCAGTTGGGGTATGTTGTGAAGCTGAAGGTAGTGGGGAGGGAAAGGTGATGGAAATAGAAAATGTGGGGAAGTACCTTGCCATTTAGATTTGGTCACCAAATAAGAAATTTCAAGAAATATTTCAAATCTGAATGGTGGTCTTACACCAGTACAATGCTGAGAGTATCTTCCACTCTGGAAAGTGCAATGAATTAGTTCTGAAATAACACAAATAAAATTTACATCCGCGTGCTGTGAGTTGAACACACTCGACCTAACCGAGAACCTTATCACTTGACCACGGAGGCTGTCGTAAATCATAATATATTTTTTTTGTTTTACATGCTTTTGACTACCACACTAGGCACATACCCGTAATTTGGTAGTCGAAATTTGTGTTTATAATTTATGTACCTTTTAATTCTTAAATGAATTATTATAATGAGGAAATCTGTAATTTGTTTCCCAGTTATGTTAATTGCACATGTATAAACCAACCTTATTGTAAACTGTTGATTTTCTTAAAAAAATAATACCTTTAGTTGTTGACACGTTGTGTTTATTGAATGAATCTGTTTGTTTTTTCCAGCATTGTGAGGACCCCTACTATCCGACCATCAACGAAGTAGTCCACCGAGTCACCGAGGAATTGAAGCAAATCCTCAAGAAGGACTTCAACAAGAAGATGATTGAAAACACGGCCTTCAAACACTTTGAGATGTGGTGGGATGAGCAACTTAGATGCAAGCCCGAAGCTGAGAAGACATCTTCAAATTCAAACTCCAAGTCAGAGAGACGGGAAAACAATCAAATCCCCGTTGCAAATAGTACAACTGTCTCAAATGTTCCTCTGCAGGATATCTCTAATAAGAAGGAAGATAAGATTGACTCGTTCAAGTCAATCTTGGACTCGAATAGGGATTTGGGTTTGGATTTGGGCGGGTATGGACTCACCGTGGGTTTGGGATTGAGAGCTACCATTCCAAAGATGCCGAGCTTTAGGAAAAAGAGGATGATTCCTTCGCCAGTGGTGATGGATGAAGATTCTTCAAATAAAAGACTCAGTGACCAGGTACATAATTACATAACTGTAGAATTAATCAATTGAAGAAGTTTTTTTTTTATTCAAATCTATCGAAAGTCACCAAATAACATATTTGTGGATTCTTTTTTATTTGCTTTGAATCATAATATGGTTTTTAATTGTTTACTTTTCACAATAACCGTACAATATTTTGTGTTTATATTTCGTAAGTATTAATATTATTTTTTTCAATTTTATATAGCGCCATTCAATGATAAATCAAAGGCACTGACCAGTATAATTTCTGACTTCTATAATTTCTCACTTGTCATTATTAAGTTGGGATCTCACCTGATCTATTCTTCTATATTTCATACTATTTATGATATAGATGTGTGAGAAGAAGCTTTTCTATGTAATAGATTTCAACTTTCATTCTATAAATTGACCATAGAGACAGAATAGATCAGGTAAGAATACGCCATTAATATTTTCAATCTTTTTTCAATCTAATCTAGACTAATTGTATCGTTTTCTGGTTATTTCATTTTTATTATATTCTTCTGTACTGACAAACTGTGTGCACAATATCTGACAATGCCATTTGAATATTGTAGGAGGAAATAGTGCAGAACTCGGACACGGAGAAAGAAACAACTAGAATGGCCTTTATCCCCAGTCCCCACCGAATAGGAGGCTCCTACCTCACCACGGCCAGAAGGAGATCCTCCAGCAAGAGCAGCTCATCGCGGTTAGTATATTATTATTATTTTTTATGTGAATACCACAAGAGTGGGAAAGGGAAGGAGATAAGGAACAGGAAGCCTGGCTATTCAGATATGCATATATTTATGATTTGATGTTTGAATGTGGATGAAGCAAGTAGTGTGTGCCTACTTTTGTATTTATGATTTGATGTTTGAATGTGGCAAGGAGTGTGTGCCTACACAAAAGTCCCAGGCCCAAAGGCCCAAAACACCTCAATTTAGTACACCTGTAACTAAGACACTTTGGTCACCCAGGTCAAGGTGCTAGAGCTTCAAGTTATGGAACACGGAAAATCCTGCCGATTTGAAATGGAACTACAGCTGTATTCAATAGATATTTGAATGGATTGAATGGAACTACAGCTGTATTCAATGGATATTTGAATGGAACTACAGCTGTATTCAATAGATATTTGAATGGATTGAATGGAACTACAGCTGTATTCAATAGATTGGATTGAATGGAACTACAGCTGTATTCGATAGATATTTGAATGGATTGAAATGGAACTACAGCTGTATTCGATAGATATTTGAATGGATTGAAATGGAACTACAGCTGTATTCGATAGATATTTGAATGGATTGAAATGGAACTACAGCTGTATTCGATAGATATTTGAATGGATTGCAATGGAACTACAGCTGTATTCGATAGATATTTGAATGGATTGAAATGGAACTACAGCTGTATATTTGAATTTTCAGATAGATATTTGAATTTTTCTTCGGTAAGTAATCTTTACTTATGTCTTTGGGGCCGTTCAAGTATTATGTAAGCACTATAGGGGGGCAGGGGGATCTTTGCTTTGCTTATTTTTGAAGACATGGGGGGGTGGGGGGGTCGAGATAGTGATTACGTCAGCACTACTCAGCAGTAATTTTTTTTTTTTACACATTGGCAACCCACACATTGTCTATGTTTGAAAACCGAATACATATTCGGGGATTCCCACAAATAATTAATACGTTTAGGTACTCGCTTAAAAAACAAAATACATTAACAGAAAAATGCATATAGGTACCAATTTTTACGTAAGCATGGGAGGGGGGGGTAAGAGCTTTGCTTACTTTTGGTGACAAGGGGGAAGAGGGGGTAAATAATTGTAATAAATCTGCTTACGTAATACTTGAACGGCCCCTTAAAATTTCGAGCCAAAGTGAACCTTAGATTCGTCCAAAATACAGAGGCGAGTGGTCGACTTTTGAATATCTGGCGCTGTCTGAAAAGAAGGGGCCCCTCCCCATGAATCGATAATGATCCTTAGAGTCGGTTAAACTTAACGGGAGAGCCGTCATTTTTCGCATGCAGTCACCTGACTGGCAAAAAACGCGGGATGGCTATTAATATTGTCAAATCTTTTCAATTTAATAAATTTACTATTTAATGGCCTTATATGTATCGTTTTCCGTTTTCTGTCTACAAATTAATATTGATTTTTTTGTAGGTATTATGCCCCCTTCATATTGTCTTAATAACTTTTGAATACCATTATTGCCTGTGTTTTCTCCTAATGAAAAATTTATACAAAGTTTTGATACATAAAAAGTTTTATTTTTTATTCATATTTGATGGAATAATGATTTTTTTCGATTTCAGGTCATCGCATTCATCATCAGACAGTTCCGGTGAAAGCAGCTCCTCCAGCGACTCGGACGCCTCTCGCTCCAAAGCGGCGGGAGAGGCGGTCAGACCTCGCCTGCCCACCGCCATCTACTCCGACACCGACACTGATGAAGAAGATAAGGTATGATGGTTCAATTGTTACAAACAACAACCTTAGTGGTCTATTCTGAGTGGGGAGGTGCGCAAGAGTCCCAACTGCTCCACACTGTCCTGAGCTAGTGAGACTATAGCATTCCCAAATGTGGTATGGTTATAAGAAAGTGTGTAATGGAAGGAGATGAGGAAGACACGCGGCCGGCCAACCCTTGAGGCAACGGTTTCAGTTGTATCAGAACCCACCGCCCAATCACAGGGCATTTGAGTGTCTTACGATTTTAATTGTTTTTAAGTGACGATTTTTTCATTCAACACAATTGTTTATAATAAAACTTATTTTTTCAAAATCAGCATTTGTTGGTCTATACGAATTTATATATTTCGCCTTTGAGAATTTATATTCAATTGGCAGATGAGCGAGCATCTGTGGCGTGCCGACATATCGGCCAAAACAATGTTTCCACAGAAAATAAATGTCTATTAATATTTGAGTGATGAGATGTTGTGGCATGGTGTGACTTTTCGATTTATGAGAAATACCTACATTTAAATGTCATAAATTGTAATTTTGGCGCTCGGCACCCTTTGTTTTTAATAATAATAATAATAATTTTTAGTCCAGGATGTAGAGAGGTTAGTGCAATCCCACACGTCCCATATAGATATACATATTTTTTGTACAATAGATATGTGAAAAATGCAAAAATATAAGAAGAAGAATAAATTAACAACAGAGTACGACTATGCAGGGCTTGGTCTTGAGTGAGCTTAGGCCCAGCACTCACTCAGGAGTGGCGTTTGGTACTGGTTTGGTTAGGCTGCGGTCACCAACGTGTTGGTGGAGGCCATTAGCCTTATCCTGGCTCCAGTGACCCGGTGTCTCATCAGGCTGGCAAATCCATATAGTCCTAATTCCGTGAACATTGTCGATGCGCTGCTGTATCTTCGGTATCGAAATATGATTCTACAGGCATCATTATATTGAATTCGGAGACGTTCCATCGAGCAAGTTCGGTAGTGACACCATGTCTCACACGTATACAGGCCAGTACAGAATGAGTTGAACAGTATATTTTTAACGGTATTGCTGCATTTGCAAAATCTGCGGGCAATCATATTATTCACAATGCTTAGGCTTCCCCTTTGTCGTTCGATATCGCCATCATCCGATAGGTCTTAATTAAAATGTGCCCCAAGTATTTTACGTTTGAACATGTATTTATTCTTGCCTCGTTAAGGTATACGGGGAGCATCTTACTTGTATCTGGATTTTTTCCGTGGTGGACCGTAATCAATTCCGTCTTCTTCGGGTTGTACATCAAATTATGCTGTTTTCCATATTCTTCACAAATGTTTAAAAGTAATATTTTAAGCCATAATATTTATCACTTATGTTGCTTATTTAATCGGCTGTGAAATTTTTTAATTACATTGGTTAATTTGAAATTTAGTTTTTGAGGTCCGGTGGATTTCGAATTAACAGGGTTCTACTATATCTAGTAAATATACAAATTTAATAAATTCTTTTCAAAATTTTTGTTGCAGCTCCACCTTCCCCAGCGCCCGACCAAGTCAACAAAGGAGAGGAGAGAAGCTGCGAGGAAGGTTTACACCTCCACCTCTGATAGTGATTCTGAGGCTACCACGCAGAGAAGAAAACCTCAAGGTACCGACAACAAAATGCTTTATGTACTCTACACGCTCAAAACGCTACTAAAACCTAATTAGCCATCACGCCATTTCGTAACTCTCTCTTGGCACATCCTCCTTGCTTCATTCGCATTCATACATTGCATTCACTCTTGACATGGCCCGACTCCAGCGTTTGTTTCAATTAATCTTGTCATGTTTTCCTCCGCCGTCCCCAACATCTTCTACCATTCACTTTCACATCATATATACTCCTTACACTTCTTTTTTCATTCATCCGCTCTACATTCCCAAACCATCTAAGCGTCCCTTTCTTAATTCATTATACTTCAGCCCTGCGTTCTTTCCGAATCTCTGCATTTTTTAAAACGTCATTCCAAGTTTTACCTCACATATCTAACTTCATCCTTTCTCTGCCAGTTCCGTACCACGTTGCCATACATCAGGGTTGGTATTAGCACTCCATCGTGGACTGTTAGCATTAATGGAGTTTCTTACGTTTACCCTTCTTTCAATATTCTTAACAATAATAATAATAATAATAAAGTGTTTATTCCGGTATGTGGGGAGGTTAGTGCAGTCCCACACATTCCATATAGAGATACAATAAAATATATAATCAAAAACAAAAAGATAGAACAGAAAACCAAAGAAAAGAAAACAGAATAAATTGAGAATAAAATAGAATAAAATGATAAAATAATAGAATAATAGAAAGTTGAAGCCTTTAGGGAGCCGTGACTATATTAGGAGCTAGTATTTTTCTCCAGTGTGCGTCAATGCTGGAGGATGGAGTGAGGCGGGCTTCCATAGTGAGGATATTTCCAGAGCTTCTTATCCTTTCCCTCATTCCTGCCACCCTGGATCTAATAAGGGCTGCATATCCGGGAACTCGCCCTTCCGTGAACATACGGGAAGCGCTGCAGTATCTGGGGAGACAAAACATTGTGCGGAAGGCGTTGTTGTACTGGACCCGTAGTCTTTCTATACTACTCTTTTTATAGTTTGCCCATAGTTCGCACGTGTACAACGTTGCGCAGAAGGAAAGGAAGAGCGTCCTTTTTACTGCGGTACTACAAAGGCGAAATCTTCTGCTGAGCATGTTTGCTTTAACGCTGAGAGCTCTCCTTTGTCTATCAATATCATCATCGTCCATCAGATTACTGGTGATTATGTGCCCAAGGTATTTAGTTAACAGCCTTTCCATCTCTTGTAAACATACTTCCCAAAAACTCATCCATTTGCTCAGCACCAAGTATTAGTAATATCATTCACTGCAACGATGCCTTGTAAAATATATTTTCTGCCCGTGTAGATTGCTTATCAATCTTTTTTCTTTCCAGTGAAATCGAGTACCCCTCCCCCTCTGGACCGGCTGGGCTCCCCCATCCTGTCCCCCGAGGAGGATGAGGACTCGGTGCCTCCCCTACCGCCCCCCGCTGCATCCGCCGCCCCCCCTGCCCCCAGCGGGAAACCCTCATCTGACCTGCGCCCTCCCATGGATAGAATATACTCGGATTCCGAAGAAGAGAGAGAATATCAGGTATGTTCTTTCGTTTATAAATTTTATTTGAATACCTCACACCCAGGAGCCAGGGAAACTGGCATCCCAATTTGGATTTGTTGTGATACTGGTCAGAGTGGGAAAGAGAAAGAGATGGGAGAGAGAACGTTTTTTTCTTCAACTTTCAAATTACGTGGGAATTCATTAATTCGACATTTGATTTTTTGAAATACCATGGATTTTGAATTAATGGGGTTCTACTATTGTAATTACTATCTACTAATGGAATAAGGCTCAGATACCTGGGAAGACACAGTGTGGAACCAGAAGACATGCCACATATCCAATGACAGCCCTGGTGAAATTCATAAAAGGGACCGGGTTACTGGCAAGGGAATGAGGTAAAATGGGAGATAGTACAATGGGCCTATGGCCTAAGTGCTCGCGGGGAACGTAAGTAAACCGCCTCCGACTTTTAAAAAAAAAAAAAAAAAAATGGTAATTGGCTTCACATTGTACCCATAATCTTTCACCTACATATTACTATCCTTTCATATGTCTTGTGTTACTGTGGACATTAAATACATTTTTGTCAGTTTTCACATTTAAGCGCTCTTTCACAGTTCAAATATCTCTTATTTTAATACTTTCACCGTTCTATAATGTAAACTAATAAACTGAAAAAGTGTGTTTAATTGTGAGAAGTGAATAAATTAATTTTGTTTGTCCCCCAGGAAAAGCGGAGAAGAAACACCGAATACATGGAGCAGATCGAGAGAGAGTTCCTGGAAGAGCAGCAGATGAAGAAGGAAGAAGAAGAGAGTAGAAAGCAAGAAGAAGAAAAGAAAAAGATATTAGCCACTAGCAAACCTAAACTAGAAGACATTCCCAGTGCGCCCAGTGAAACCGTCACTGCCAGGAAGGGGCAGAGAAAGAAAGACGGGAGGAAGAAAGAAAACGAGAAGAAGATAGAGTTGGTTGTTAAGGAAGAGGATACGAAGGATAGTATTGTTATCAAGAGTATGAACCAGGATGTGGAGATGAAGGAAGAAAGTGCCAGTGATATGGCCATTGAAGCCCCCATCAAACTGTCAATACCCGCTAATAATCATAGTAAACCAAGGTTAGTTAATTTCATACATAATTTTTAATCAATTTCAAGTATCTGAATATTTTGCTCTATTTATTGCCCATTTTCCCTAATCGCCACACTCTCTTTTGTTTGGCAACACTGAGTAGTAAAGCTGGTTCTCATTATTCCTAGTCTGAATTACAATCTTTCTCATAATTATGTCTGCACAATGAATGTAACTTTTTGAATTCAACCGAGAACACGATAGCCCAGTGGGTAAGGTCCTCGACTAGTAGTCAGAGATATTCATAGTGGATATCTTAATATGTGGGATATCTTTTGAATCGGGGGAATCTTGGATATTTCCATAATTAATAATACAACTCAGAAATTACTTGATTTTCTTTTTCAGGCAACTTCTCGAAAATAAGTGTCAATTTAACTGTTTTCTAACTATATTCAAACATATTGATGGTTGAATTGTGAAACTTTTTTTTTTTTTTAGAAATATATTTTCAGACAGAAAAATGTAAATACTTTTAAATTTCTGAACAATTATAACAGTTTTGTATCATTAACATTGTAAAGTTTATCAGTGTCTACAGATATAATATATAACTACATTTGAACTTGAATAATCGAGCTTGCATTTCTTTTTTGCAAAATTTTTGGAATTTTTAAATGGTTCCAGTGGCGGCGGTACCCATATCTGCCGCCGTTGTTCTTATGTAAGATGCCATATTTGGAAGACAATGTTTTTTCCATATATCTAAGATGGTGAATGTGTTTTAGTAGTGAAACACCTCCGCCAGTGGAAAGCAGAGTGCCTCCAGTTGGAGTAATAGCCAAGAAAGAAGTTTCTTCGGAGGAGGAGAGTCTGGAGGTGCGACGCAAGAAACAGAAGGGAGACCGCAAGCGGACGCGCGTGCGAGACCACCTCTTGTCTCCGGATGGCACCGCCCTGCCGCCAGATCTCAACGGGGTTAAAGAGGTAAGCCACAATTCCATTGCTATACATACTTCCATAGGAAATTATGAAATAATTCCAAAGTTATAGATACTTTCAGTCAGTGGCGGCTAGCGCTAAGGAGTGTTGGAGCTACGCACTCCCTAAATTTTGGTCAAAAAACTCCCTAAATTTCCGTAAAAACAATAATTATCAATCACGAAAAACCAAAGCAAATATAAGCTCAAGAGCGTGGATGTTGATTGACTATTGTTTTGGAATTTCTCCAAAATACTGGCGCCCATCAATGCCTCGGAACTCTTCGGCGAAGCGGAAATACCCAAAGACACAATACACTTGATTTAAAATTTTATAACTAAATAAAATATATGCATTTATTTGTCGCGCCGAGATGGCACCACTTCACAGTTCACATAAACGATAATTCCAGCAGGTCGGTATAAGCTTCAAAATTGCTAGCATTACATGGAGTAGGGGATAGACTAATAATATTTTTAGTGCACCATCCATTTTTATGAGCAGAAGCCGCCACTGCTTTCAGTGTCACCCTGGTGAAAGACCACCATTCATAATCGAAACATTTCTTGGAGAACATGCGAGCATTCTAATATTATCCTTATTAGATCAAATTGTGATGCGATTTTGACCTTAATGCTTTGAAAAATGTATGAAAAACAAAATTAACATCTCTTGGGCTGATAAAACTTTAGGTTCTACTTTTGATTTTATGAATGGCGCCTCTGAAGGCTTAAAATTATTTTTCTGTTGCCCTTATGCTCTGGCCTTCAACAGGTTAACTATGTTTCGTGACCAGATCTGAATAGCAAGGTATTTCTCCACCTTCCTCTTACCTTTCTCATTCCCCCTCCCACTCTCATTAGTCTCACAACCTACCCCAATTGGGGATGCCGGTATTCACATTAAAAAAATGAAAGCTCCAAGCAAGTCCGAAGTTTCCTCGGAGGACAGTCTGAAGTTACGGCACAATAATCAGATGAGAGAAGCAGTGCTAATATACAGATATACGCTGGTCTAAGTTAGCGCAAATCATTTGTGATTGGAGATTCGTGGATGAACATTCACAGCGACATAACTTTTCATAAATAGAAGGTTTTATCTGCACATTAAACTAAAAATTAAAATACAATTCAAACTTCAATTTTTTTTTTTTTTCTGTTTCGGGCGGCGACCTCACAGAAAACCCTCTGTGACCCCATTTGGGATTAGTTAGGAACCTATGCTTTAAAATTTAACTTATATTTGTGATTACAGGTTTGTGGTAACAGCCAATCATCGGAAGGGGGCTCCAGTCCAGCTTCCCAGGCTTCCCAGGTGGCGCTCGACCACCCCTACTGCCTGCCCACGCGGCCCCCACAAACCTCCCCCTCCGCCAACCATCTGCATCATGATCACGGTAACACAATCACCTTTATTTAAAAAAAAAATAAATACACTACACACTGTCGATAGCAAGAAATGGGCCAGGAATGGACTTTTGACTATTGGTACTGTGATCTATTTTGTTGTGCGGCTCTCTTAGGACGGGTTGTTTCGGAGAATTTGAACAATTCATCAAATTTCAATGTTCATTTTCAAGTTCTGTGAAAGATTTTTTATAGTTCTGTTTTAATTTCAGTTTTGTCAAGCAACTAGCCTATAATGATATAATAACCGAACTTGAATAGGACTTTCACAGAGCCCGGAAATGAACGTTGAAATTTGATGAATTGTTCAAATTCTCCGAAACAACCCGTCCTTAGTGTGGAGGTTTGCTGCCACATTCTTATATTATTTTATTACAATTTTTCAAGATTTATGTAATTATTTCATATGATATTACATTCTTCTCGCCTGTTCAGATGTGTTATTATAAACAGATTTCCGAACTTTATAAAATGAAACGGAACACTAGACAGACCGTTTTCCATTGATAAGATTTCCATAGTTAAATTTGCACTTTTCTTCTAATTTCGTACCTATTTTAGTAGACCTGCCCGTAAGGGAAAGAAGCACAAAGTTGCTCGAAGCGGGGATGTGGCCGTACCCCTTTCAGTTATTAGTTAATAAATGAATCACAATATTATCTAGTCTTGAATAAGTAGTCCTTTTTACAATGGCGCTCAAATTGCTGGCTGCATAAAAACCTTAACTGCAAATTCCAAATCGGGTATTTGTTTGGCTTGTTTCCAATGTTGTATATTTTGTTACAATATTTAGTTTAACCATTTATAATTTACTCACACACATTATACAAACACGTGAAAGATCAGTGATTGCCTGGCTGTCTGGTCAGAAATAAACATTTAGGCCTTGCGCAGAAAAATCCCACAATGGACTGTGCTCCAAACCGTTAACTTAATTTAGCGACCATTACTTTTCTACATGCGGTCTGGTTATTTCAATGTGCGCTCTTCAGCGGTCAATGTACAACTGATGCCGTTGCTTATTCAAGGCGTTCTCGAACATTCTCCCGGTGATAAAAAGATTGTCATGTCGTTTACCTCCAGCTCTTCGAAATGATACCCAGATTGTGTATTAGGCATGTTGACGTCTGTGCTTCTAATATAATCTAGCTACGCCGGTGGATTGGTGCTCTGAGGCTAAGAGAGTTGCAAGGAAAATAAATTGTCATTTTAATTAGATTTCTTCTGGCAGGTTATACGTCGATTCAGACAGTGGAAGAGAACAAGGTGGAAGCGGAGGTGATGGATGTGGAGGCATCCATCGCGCAGGCCCGTGACACCATCAGCGAGGAGGCGGCGCTGCACAAGAAGCGGCGCGCTGAGGAGAGCAAGCGTCGGCGTGAGGAGAAGAAGAAAGAGCGGACCAGCAAGGCGGAGCACAAGAAACTCACTGAGATTCAGAATAAGTAAGTTTTAGGGTCAATTGATAGCGTGCAAATGGTGTAACTGCCCTTGATTTAGATTTGTCTGTCAACTTAAAATAAAGCCTAGATATTTGCTAATTGTTTTGTTATAAACATTATCGATCAGGTCACAGGCGACTACTTATTACCATAAAGAAAGAGATTACTATTATTTTATTTATTAGTCTATATATTATTAACGAGGCTAATTTGAAAGTTTTCCATGTACTTCGAATTCTGTTCTTTCACCATGAAAAAAAGGAAATTTCTCTTGTACAGTTAATAAATTATATTGTAGATATTGTCATATTATGTTATACAGTGAATTCTCTATCGATCGTTCCCCGAATCATCGCATTCTCGCATTTGTCATTTATTTCTTCCAAGTCTGGATTAATTACATACAAAACTTGCAAAAATAGATTTCATCGATCGTTCCTCTATCTATGGTTTCACCGCATTCATCGTTCAAAGGACGCAGTTTTTGTACTAAATATTTTGCTCAATCGATCGCCTTTGTAAATGTGAACATACAAAACCATATTTCATATCTAAGTGCTTGGTTCCATTAACGGTACTCATAAAGAACGAGTGGAGAATTCGAATTTTTTTATATCAATCATCTTTATGTCGTTGCGGCGTCAAACACGGCGGTGCATTCTTTTTACTGTGTGAAAAATCTTTGAAAACTAGAAAGACACATTGACATTAAAGAGAGAGTCCTACCATCTGTGCTGAAGCCTATGTAGGTGTTTTGAGAATATGAAAACTTTACCCAAAAAATATTACGCAAACAAAAAGGCAAGGAGGACTACGAACATTTTAAATTTGTTTTTAAAGGACCTTGACTCAGCAATGGGCGTAAAACAACAACATATTTTAGATAACTGTGCAGCTCACCCAAGTCACATTTTTCACAAGTAGCATTTTTCTATATTCCCGCATTCTTCATTTTTTTTCAATAGATCTCTTCAAAAATGATGGATAGAGGTTTCACTGTGTTCATATTAGTAATGATAAATTTTGAGGAGTTTGTATATTATGCATTCTAACCTATTTGTTGGGTGCTCAAAGCAATGTTCAGTTTGTTTTAAAAGAGTTATTTTAACAAATGGATTTGCAGAAAATACTGTTCTTTATTCTGGAAATTTATTATATTATTAAGCCTTAAGGTACTAAATTTTTGACATATTGCTCTGGGTTGCATAAACCAGTAAAAACAGTATTAGATTTTCCACATCTCCGTTATACAGAAACACACTATCATAAGTTTCTTCCTCATCCTAATGTGCGTGTTGTATTTCCCAGACTGCACGACGACAAATACATCACGGCTGTCGAAAAACCGCTCGAATCTCCGGACAAGGCGGTGTTCAAACCCCGCAACATCATGGACGTACTTTACGAGTTCCTCACGAAGGGCATCGATTCCGAAGACATCCGTCTTCTGAAGAAGTCGTACGAGATCGAGCTGTCGGATGACACGCAGGGCTACTGGCTCAATGACACGCACTGGGTGGACCACTGCCCCACCGATGTGCCCTACAGCCCGCCTAAGAAGAAGTCTAGGAAGCACGGTTACCAGTCTGAGGAATTACAGGTCAGTTGTATAAGTCAGCGTTACATCACAGGGTGACATTTGGGGTTCTCCACTAATGCTTCACTGATAATGACTGGGAAGGATTTTCAGCTGGGTTTTACTGGGAATATAATATATTATCTCAGTAAGAGTGTAGGTACCAGGTTAGTACACACCGCTAGAGTTTGCGAATCCCACTGGATTGCGGAAGCGAATTAAAAAATTTCGCAATTTTTACGACATTTTTATTAAGAGGTATTAAATTGAAATAATGCCAAAATTTCTTTACCACATTAACTTATTTGGTATCAATTATCTCTAGGAAACATAGTTAGTATTTTAAGAAGACTTTGATCATAAAAAAATATATAAACATAACTGTCACTGACAGGTCTCTCCACAGTCATTTTAGATCTACCATCTGTGGTTCAGTAATATTGCTAAAAAAAGGCATTGAAAATGTCACCCATACGTGAATAAATATTAATGCACAATAGACCAGCAGCGGAAAATGCTCTCTCTGCTTCCATGTTAGAAGTCATCAAGTCTAGTCTAGAGCTTGTCAAGAAAGTGTGTGCTAAATGAAGGTATCTATCTCCTGCTGATAAAGGAACATCTCTTTTTTCAAAATCGATTCCAGATCTTGAAGTTTCCGAGCTTGAGTTGCGGCTCTATCTTCTCTTCCTAACATCAAGTTCAGCTCCTCTTTTATTGTTAAAGATTGACCACCGTTTATTTCATTCAACTTTCTGCAAAAGTCAAAACAGTTAGTGTATATTAAGTATTTTTTCAATCCCACAAAACCGCGGCATAAAATATTGCTGAAATCCTGCAGGATTGCAGGATTTCAAACCCTACACACCGCATACTAAATCAATATCTTGTCAACAGATCCACAACACAGGCTCTGCCAGAACAGAAGGTTTCTACAAGATGGACTCGAAGATCAAAAACAAATACAAGTATCACCACGCCCGCAGCCTGGCCCTCATAGACAACAACCCCAATAACCCGGAGCAGACAGCCCTAGACAACAGCGTGAAACAGCTCTCCGCCAAGATGCAGGGGCTGTCCAGGGAAGCCAGATCCAACCAGAGGCGACTCCTCACCGCATTCGGCTTGGACAACGATTCAGACCTCCTCAAATTCAACCAGCTCAAATTCAGAAAAAAGCAGCTCAAGTTCGCCAAGTCCGGCATCCACGATTGGGGTCTGTTCGCCATGGAGCCCATCGCCGCCGATGAGATGGTCATTGAATACGTGGGGCAGATGGTTCGCCCCATTGTCGCTGATCTGAGAGAGATGCATTACGAGGCCACCGGCATCGGAAGTTCATACCTCTTCAGAATTGATCTCGATAATATTATTGATGCAACCAAGTGTGGCAACTTGGCGAGGTTTATTAATCATAGTTGTAATGTGAGTTATTATTTTATATTTATGTTGCAAAGTCAATGCAATGCTTTAACCGCTTGAACAAACAAAATAAAAAATTCTCTATTCTGAGGAAACTACTCACGGTAGAAAATATACTATTCTTTATTAAAACATTATTATATATGTATGTATTACTCATTATCTGGTAGGACAGTACAATTTACAAAAACATAGTTTTGCAAAAAACAAATAAGTTGTTACGAAAATAGAATCAGCTCGTTTACTGCGAAAATTTTGCGTCTGCACACCAAGAGTTAAATGCAGTTTTCAAAAAATTTCAAGCCATTATTCCAAAATTCAGCAAAGGTCGTTGTTCTGCGATATGTGTTAAAAAAAATAAAAAAATTTCAATAGAGTTAGGTATTCTGGGGAAACGTCTTATGATATAAACATGAAAGAAATATAAATAATAAGATAGATCAAACAGAAAACAATAGCAGAAAAATTTTAACATAGTTTTTATCCCGTTATGTATTAAACTCATCAAGGAATTTTGCGCGCGGTTCTGAAAATTCTCGCCCGACAGTTGGGGGTATTTTGACTTTTTTCTGCTCCAACGTTAACAGCTTTTCAACAGGTTAAACGTTATTAAAACCGTATCAATTTTCAATGGTTTTCTCTGATACTATTTTTTTATTTATTGCGCCCGTACATACGCAATATGAATATGAACCAATAGTTTTGTCCATAAAATTCTTTCAAGAAAGGCATACAAGTGCAATATTGGATTGAATCATCGGTACAATATTGTATTTGTATGCCTTTCTCGAAGGAACTGAGTTTTTAAACGAACATAAACTATATATTCATATTGCATAAGTACGGGAGCAAACAAATAATTTTTCTTAACATTGTAAAGCAATACCTTGCGAAAAGCATATTTTAATAGAACGCCATCTATGAACACATAGAATATAACAAGCGTCGCATTTAACCTTAACACATTTTATGGCCTTACCACAGAACTTTTCATAATATTTTGTATGCTGTTCCATTTTGATTGTATTCTGTTTGTTTCCAGCCAAACTGTTACGCAAAGATCATCACCATCGAGTCGCAGAAAAAGATAGTCATCTACTCCAAGCAGCCCATCGGAGTCAACGAGGAGATCACCTACGACTACAAGTTCCCTCTGGAGGATGAGAAGATCCCCTGCCTCTGCGGAGCTCCCCAGTGCCGAGGGTTCCTCAACTAATCCTCCATACCTACTTTCCAACCATTTCATATTGAATGCTCTTTTATTCATTACAAGTATTTAAACATCAACTCACCTTATTATTTATAAGGAACCTGAATTTTTAACATTTACAATTTTTTTACAAAAAAATTTTTGAAATTTGATGTTTTAGATATATTTTTTACGCTATCGTCACGCAAGAGGCTCTGATGATTTAATTTAAATAATTTCCCCCGGGGGTGTATGTCATCTTTGGGGATGCTGTGAGGAAGGTCTGTGAGACGTAACCTAATGGAAATTAATAAATAATTGGAAAAATTGATCTAAAATTCGACCATTGCAGAAAACTTTTGAATTTGTTTAATGAAACTAAATATTTGCCATTTTAGCAGTGATGAAAAATCACTTGATTTTATAAATTACAAATAATTTGGCTCAGGGTTTATCATTGATTTTTGTTTTAAAACCCTCTCTTTTGATATAACATACATATTGTAATAAAATCAGAAGTACTTGAACATTAAACCCAAACATTAATTGAAAATAATATTAACTTTTTTAAAACATTGAAAAGAGAGGCAACAAGGATTAAACTTTTTAATAAATTGTAACAAGAAAGTTCTTGGAATAGTGGACTCTTTTGGTCAAGGATTGGTTTGTCTGCGAGGCGCGTCCCTACGTGTTGGTCTGTTGTGATCAGGTGTCCATTTATTGGTCTCCGACTTCTAATCAGTTAAGATTAAATCCAACCAAACGAGGATCTGTACTACTTCTCCATTACCCTACCTGGTACTCTTTAACCATTTGGCCACGATCGTAACAACAGTTGTTACGGCAAGAAATCAGCATAATGCCCGGCTGTCTGAACCCTTGATATGTCAACTTTGGTTGACGATATAAAATATATACAAAACCAGAACGTTAAGCTTTCAAGTATAGCAGAAACTAATAATTATTCTAATGAAATTTGCCATCTTGATGTGAAGCGTAAACTAATCATATCTGCAAAATAATTTTTCCATTTTTGTGAAGTTCCACTAAGTGTCATTTTTAAAATAATCCATTAAATATTGTAACATTGTATCAAACTGCGTACATAATATTATATGAAATACTTGAAGCTGTGTGTACATAACATTGTAACAAGAGACTGTCAATGTAATGTTTTTATCCATAAATTTTGTTAAAAACATTCAACGGTATTATTATTGTTAGTTAAATTACAATTCTATGACAAATATTTTTCATTGACCATAGATCGTTTATATTTGTACAGAAATTTATTTAGTTTTACACAAAATTTTCAACAATTGGAAATGTCGGTCGAAAAAGTTTTATTTTTCATTTTGTTCGACATTGTGTTCATTCAAGTTAACTATTACGTTTAGTTTTCTCTAAAAACCTTTGTAATCTTTGGTGTTTTATCAAATTCTCTTTTAAATGTGGAAAGATTAGCCAGTGAAAGTCCCTTATAATATAATTTGAATATTCATCACACACCAATGATAGTGAATCTTAGTCAGCTGTAAATAAGCTTGCTCTGTTTAGGATTTATAATTAATAAACTTTTTGATGAAATTAACGATTTATTTTATCATTTTAAAGAATCACATGAAACTTGATTACGCTCCTCTGATTCCTAAAATAACAAACAAATAGCTAAAATTCACATGTCTTTATACTAATGATGACATCACAATACTTCTGGTGGACAAACCCGATATACTTACGTTGTCCAGTGCCATTGTATTTCCAAGTGGTTCGTGTCTATTGTAATTAACCCAGTCTAAAACCACTACCTATGTCTAGATATTAAACAATAACAACCTTTCAAATAAAAAAATAAATGGCGGTAATCAGGCTATTTCTTCAATAAATTCAGCTAAATAAAGGTGACAATGAACCCATATGATTTATTGGTGATAATTATTAGATGGGCACATAACTTATGCACTAATAATTTTACAAAAATTGATTCATAACTCCTTCCATCTTACTTGTGTTGTCAATTAAATATGGTTGCGATTTCAATCGATTCAGTAATGGGGTATAATTAAATTTAAAATAATAAATTGTAAATATGTAGATTTAAATTCTTTATTTCTCTACAAAAACTTAGATCACAGAAATTTTACAAAAATATTGGGTTTGTACTAGGAATAATTTTTTTAAATCATCCACCAAAGCAATCATAACTTGGTAATATGTAAATAAATAAGTTAGGTACAATGAGGAGTTAAACTTCCTCCTTCTTGGGACAACATTCGGATAACCTTACAGTGTCCATCATCAGGAAAAACCCAATCACCATAAAAATTTACCGCTAAAAGCCTAACTGATTAATTATTTAAACAATTTTTTTAATAAACTACAACATCAGTCATAAATTGACTGCCGAAGAGCGCTTGTTGAAATAATCAGACCCTGCGCAAGGCAGTAAATAAAATTTCACTAAAGTAAGGAAAATGTTTGCAGCGCAGTACATTGTGGGACTTTTCTATTTTTATCTGAATGTTCAGTTTTAATCAAAACCACCTAGCGTAGCGATGCTAAAAATGCGTGAGGTGGGTAAATTATAACACATTTGTAAAAGTGTCTAATTAGATAGTACAACAACATATTCAATTTTGGAAACAAGTCCGAACTGTTGTTTATCCGATTTGGGATTTGCAGTTAAGTTTTTACGTAGCCAGCAATTTGCGCTCCATTGTAAAAAGGTCTAGTAATTTGTAAGCAGATTTTATTTTCAAGGACTGAATAGTGATATTACAATGTGAGTTTCCTGTACACAGTCAGATTCATTTATTGACAAATCACAGAAAGGGAGACGGTCACGCCGCCTCCCGTGAAATTGGTTTGTTCCTCTTTCCCTGATTGGCTGGTATATCAATTTGAATGTGTGTGTCAGATTCACGACATTAACGAGAAACGATATAGTTTGGACGAGATGCAACAATGTTATAGCAAAATAATACCAAATGGTATCAATCCTGCGTGTTTTAATCCAAAGTTAAGATAACAAAATAATATAATGTTTTATGGTGGATCTTTGTGGAAAAATTATTGGACAGTCTTAATATAAAAAGATTATACTTAATCATTGAGGTATAAAAATTAGATTACCTTTTAAAACGATATATGTTATTACAATCGGATCAACCACATGGACAAAATGAATGTTTAGGTACTAAAACATGAGGCACCATGTAAAGGCATCCACTGTAACCTATCCCTCATTCTCACAAACAATGCATGTAATCAGAAAGAGAGGTTACAGCTAGTAGCGGCTCGTGACTTTTAGGTGTGTTTTAATATTTAAAAAATAGCATTATTAATGTCGAAAGTAGCCGAAAAGGTTGTTTTTCTCTGAAATTCGGTTTTTTGTACGAAGTATTTCAGAAAATCGGTGCAGTGCACTGCCAAACTGAAATTTCCTGAAAATCTTCATAAAATATGTATACAGAATTTTTGAAAAAAAATCTTTCTGTATTAAACATCATCAATAATGTAGAATTTTTCAAACACAGCACTCAAAAGCCACAAGCCGCCACTGGTTACAGTGGAGCTCTGAGTAGCAGGACCCTATAGAAAATACCAAGAGCTTGAGAAAAAATTTAACAAGATTGAAAAACCCACAATAATCCACACAGGATACAAAACAGAATGTACCAGACAGATTTAGGAATCGATGTCATTCGTTGGTATGTTATTTTACACTCTGTATATTTATGTTGGGGCAATCGTTTAAGAGTAGGTTCCATAAGAGAATGGGTTACTAGACACCCTGTATAAACATCCAGATCTAAGGCTTGGACTCCATGGTAAGGTTGGGATTCTGCATATCCAATTGTGCCTGGGCGATGTCACTGAGGGCGCCCTGTATCTTCTCTAATAATATTTCTCCTTGTCTGACCACCTGGAATATAAATCGCTCAGTTTATCAAAAATTGAGAAAGTGCATTTTTTACTATGCAGGGTGCATAAGGACGTACTCAGACTTTAACCAACAATTCCTGAGCTTATTTGAAGTAAGAAATATAGATGGTCTTACTAACAGATACCATTATTGGGGATTATTATATTTTAACTATTTGTTTGCCATTGTTCTGTGAAAGAATATTTTAAATGGTTACTAATTAATTTCCTCTTGATCAAGCAATTCATAAACAAATACGACCTCAAGGAAGAAGATTTTGAATATCTATTGGCAACGATAAGGTTTGTAGGTTTTGCAGCACTTGGTGTTTATAATTGTGTACACGCTATCCAACCTTACCTTAAAACAAAAATAATAGGTAATATAATTGCAGAACATTTGTGCAAGATTTCAACTATTTACTGCCAAATGTAATTATATTCCAACTAGGTTACAACAATTCTGTGAACCTGAACTTCAGAAAGTAGCACACTGACAGTTCGTGAGTTTAATCTTCTGTTTACAGTATTAAAATTTTATGTTACCTCTTCTAGTTTCTCCGCAGCTTCTTTATTCTCAGATTCCAGCCTCTTTAAGCTCTGTACCTGCAGCTCTGTGGAGCTCTCTTCGCTGGGCAGGGAGTCTATCAGAATATCAATATCTTTAGCGCATCGGGAGATGAGGGAGGCGAACAGAAGGGCATAGTCTTCTTGTCCCTGCTGCTGGCTCGGAGTCTGGGACCCGCTTCTATCAAAACCTGTAAATTTACTGGGCGTTGAAAACTGCTGAAGAATACCGATGCTATTGCAAAAATGCTCGGCTTGCTGAAACAAACAGAAATTATATTGTTTATTTGTGATCAATTGATCGGTAGAAGCATTCGTAGTCAAAACAAATATTTCCATTTCATATGTTGCGAGATATCCAACCTGATTGATTGTGTCTTGTAACTGTGTTAATCTATCTGCCATTTTAGTGACTCAATACGAGATACAACCCAATAATCAAATTATGATAAATAAGGTAAATAAATAGCACGTTCGCGGTAACGTATTGTTGTATTGTTATTTTCCCTGAAACGTCAACTTTGGTCAACTTCGTAAGCATAGAGAATAAATCGAATAAATAAACCACTCACGCATAGACAATTCAAAATTCACTGCTGCAGTGATGGTATGTCGAAAACATAAATCTCCCCGGCTTTTTCGCCAAAACTCCCCAGATTTCATAAAAACTCCCGAGATTCGTTAAAATCGGAAAAACTGTTTTAGGAATGGTTTAAATTGGCTTATTTATCTTGACATGGCTCCTATCAGAGAACAACTTGACAAACATAAATATCTCCCAAGCCAAGCTTAAAATACAACTGATGTACCGGCTCCTTTTATGTCCGCTATGAGAGAGATTTAGGTATTACAGAAACACGAACCATTCCAGACAAACTAAGTTTCTTCACATCAGCCTTTAACACATTGCTAACAGATGGCCACTTAACAAAATGCGTGATTACACAAAATCCTTTCTCTTTTTCTTTCCATTCGCATGTACTCAAAAATCACTTATTATTTTAAAAAAATACAATTATTCACAATGTTTTTCGATTAAATTAAAGTGCGACAACGAACGCAGAAACACATAAGTGCATGAAGGACAACCTAGTGATGTTCGTCAAGAATTATGAAAAAAGCGACCCACCGACGGGCGCGCAGTAAGTGGTTTATTTATGGGCGAGCATGTGCGCAGCGAGCAGTCTGAGCATGCACAGGAACGTGCCGTGTTTTTGTTCGATTAGTATGAACATAACGCCTCTTTGTATTTTTGTCAATTGTAGAGTTTTAGTGTATCTCGACTTCTCAATAACATCCAAATAAATGGAATATTTTTTAACGTATTTAAAAAACCTAAAAGCTTGTTTTGAAAGGTTATGAAATATGCTTTCAATTATAATTTTTTTAAATAAATGTATTATAAACATTACTGCTACCCCACTTTTTTATTGTTTCATATAAAAATATTTACTAAAAAGTTTACAATAACTCACGATTATTTTCAAATTGCGGTCGGAACCTTTGGTAATTTTGCTGGTTTATTATTAGTATTGTCATTGTTTATGTTTTTGCTGTTTTTTTTTTTTTTTTTTTTATTAAATAAAAGAAAGACAAACATTAAGTAACCTGACAATATTTTAAAATCTCCTACTACCACCACAGTAAGCTGAACATGTTGCTTGTGTTGTGATGGTGGACTTATCCAGCCGAGGAGTTGAACACACTACGCCTGGGTGGGACCCAAACGCGATGTCAACTCGGCCACCGACCGGTCAAACTTCTATATTTAAATATAAAGCTTGCTATTATATATTTCACCGTTTAATTTATATTTCTAACCACAAACTTTCTTATTATGATGGTAAGGGATGCACAACGATTTTTATGAGAATACGAGATGTTCCCAAAACCAAAGAAATTTAATTTAAAATGGAAATTTTTTAGATACCCCCTCCAAAGAAACGAAACTGAAAATCGAAGTAACACATACTTCTTAATAATATACTTGAAAATCGAATAAAACATATGAGGCCCCTAGAAACAAAGACGGAAGAAGTGTCCACCAAACGTCAAAAATGAGTTGAATATGGAGTTTTATAGAGAAAGGTTCATTCTATCTCGAGAATATATCTGTTTTTAATATAATTGTCATTAAACCATAGTATTTTGGCTTTAAAGTTTTGTTGTTGTAACAAATACGGCAGTGTCCACCTCCTTCCGACACAAAAGCGGCAGTTTTTCAAATTGCCAATCAGGATCCTTTATTCACAATGGCGGCCGTACTTGAATTCATACAAACTCGTGCGGAAGCGTCAGTGAATCGTGTAGTGAAAAGTTGTTATTTTTTGTGGAAATAACCATTTATTGTTGAACGTTTTATAAAAATAATAAAATTATTCTGTAATATGATTCGCATCTCAATGTAAACGTTCGTCAACGACCATACCATGTTGAACACACCGGTTCTCGTCCGATCACCGAAGTTAAGCAACATTGGGCGCGGTCAGTACTTGGATGGGTGACCGCTTGGGAACACCGCGTGCCGTTGGCCCTCTTCTTTTTTGCTATTTTTATTTAGTATTTAGTTGTCCGTCTCTCTCTATAATACTATTTTGACTGTCATTTAAAATAAAGAATTTTGCAGGAATGTATTTGTACCAAGTTTCACCTCTATGGCTACATCGCCCACCTAACCTAAATATATTTGGATGATTTTTATAGCGCCGTTTTTTGCAAAATCACCTAAAGGGCGCTGTATAAATATATAATACATTTCTACAATGTTATTGCTAACTATACCCACATAGAATTGTCACAAAAATGAATACTAAAAATAATGTTGCATACAGATATTACCGTTCCATGATAACTCAACACAGTGACAATTCAATACACTTTTAAAAAGTGATATAGTCATTAGAAACGATGAAAAAATTATTTTTTTAACCTAACCTAACCTACAAACTCAGTTAATAAAGTTTTTGTTTCATCTCTTTCCATGACTTAATCATTGTGATGATTTATCCGGTCAACAGATATTACCTAATACCTACCCCTCCTTGCAATTATTCCAAGAAGCCGAGATCTATATTATGCAGTCTTGTGTTTTGTGGACGTTCACCATGTGTAGCGAAGAAAAGTCACTTGAACTAATTAGTTCATAAAACTAATTAGGCTCTGAACGCTCATATTGAGATACGAATCATATTTGAGAAAAATATTATAATTATTTAAAAAAAACATTCGCGTTCAGTTTAGTAGTGAACTTCTATTAAATATAATACTATTTTAAATATAACATATTCCGATAGATGTCTCTTTTACTCAAACTAAGAAAGGAAAATGCAAAAGAAATGACAATGGTAAAATACATTCATTGCAATAATTAAAATAACAAAGCGTCGTAAATATTATAATCATAATAATTAGAAAAAAATATTTGAATATGTTCTGTAAGCAAATGAATCTAATTAAACTTGCATTATACCGACAGATCTGAAATTTATAGAAAAAATGTAAGTTAAGTCGGCAGGTGTGGAGGATGAAACGCCAAACGACTATATCACCACACAATAATTACACATTAAGGAGAGACGAAAAAAACCGAATACTATAACATTACAAAAAATAAAAAATAAATTCAAAAAAGAAGAGGCGTTGGGTAGGTAATATCTACATATATGCAACATTATTTTTAGTATTCATTTTTCTGATATTTCTAGTGGCTTAATGTGGATATAGTTAGTAGTAACATAGATCATTGTAGAAATGTATTATATATTTCTTGAGCGCCCTTGAGGTGATTTTGCACAACAACGGCGCCATACAAAGCATCCAAATATTATCTAATAGTATTATTATGTTAGGTGGGCGATGTATCCAAACAAGTGAAACTTTGTACAAATACATCCCTGCGTAATTAATTATTTTAAATGACAGTCAAAATAGTATTAAAGAGAGAGACTGACAACTAAATAATAATTAGAAAATTGAAACAAAATTCAAAAAAGAAGAGGGCCAACGACACGCGGTGTTCCCAAGCGGTCACCCATCCAAGTACTGACCGCGCCCAATGTTGATCACCACTTACCTTCGGTGATCGGACGAGAACCGGTGTGTTCAACATGGTATGGTCGTTGGCGAACGTTCATATTGAGATGCGAATCTTATACTGGAGAATAATTTTATTATTTTTATAAAACTTTGACGTTCAGCGGAGTAGTGAACAGCCTACGAAAGCGCGATTTAAATCATGAAATATTCCGATAGATACCACTTTAGCTCGAACTGAAGAGGGAAAATTCAAATTAATAACAATGGTAAAATACATAAATAACGACGATACATAAATTTAAAAAAAACGTAAAAAATAGTATAATCCTAGGCAATTTATATTTAAATGTGTTATGTAAGCAAAATAATCTCATCAAACATGCATTATGTCAGGGAGGGAGGGAGGGTAGGAGGGAGGGAGGGAGGATGAAACGCCAAACGATTATATCCCAACAAAATTATAGGTTTATGAACGTGGTAGGGGTAGGGAGGGGTAGGTTATATCACAAAAACAGACGAAGAACATCTAAATGCTAAATAACATTTAACAAATAGAAAAGCAATTGCAAAAAAGGAGAGGCGTGCATTATTACACCGACAGATCTGATATTGATTGAAAAAATGTAAGTTAAGTACGTAGGGGTGGAGGATGAAACGGAGGATCAAACGACTGTATCAACACGCAATTAAACGTTAGGGAGAGACGAAAAACAACCGAATACTTAAATAACATTTAGAAAATTGAAAAAAAATTCAAAAAAGAAGAGGGCCAACGGCACGCGGTGTTCCCAAGCGGTCACCCATCCAAGTACTGACCGCGCCCAATGTTGCTTAATTTCGGTGATCGGACGAGAACCGGTGTGTTCAACATGGTATGGTCGTTGGCGAACGCTGATATTGAGATGCGAATCTTATACTGGAGAATAATTTTATTATTTTTATAAAACTTTGACGTTCAGCGGAGTAGTGAACAGCCTACGAAAGCGCGATTTAAATCATGAAATATTCCGATAGATGCCACTTTAGCTCGAACTGAAGAGGGAAAATTCAAATTAATAACAATGGTAAAATACATAAATAACGACGATACATAAATTTAAAAAAAAACGTAAAAAATAGTATAATCCTAGGCAATTTATATTTAAATGTGTTATGTAAGCAAAATAATCTCATCAAACATGCATTATGTCAGGGAGGGAGGGAGGGTAGGAGGGAGGGAGGGAGGATGAAACGCCAAACGATTATATCCCAACAAAATTATAGGTTTATGAACGTGGTAGGGGTAGGGAGGGGTAGGTTATATCACAAAAACAGACGAAGAACATCTAAATGCTAAATAACATTTAACAAATAGAAAAGCAATTGCAAAAAAGGAGAGGCGTGCATTATTACACCGACAGATCTGATATTGATTGAAAAAATGTAAGTTAAGTAGGCAGGGGTGGAGGATGAAACGCCAAACGACTATATCAACACGCAATTACACGTTAGGGAGAGAGGAAAAACCACCGAAGACTTAAATATCATTTAGAAAATTGAAAAAAAAATCAAAAAAGAAGAGGGCCAACGGCACGCGGTGTTCCCAAGCGGTCACCCATCCAAGTACTGACCGCGCCCAATGTTGATCACCACTTAACTTCGGTGATCGGACGAGAACCGGTGTGTTCAACATGGTATGGTCGTTGGCGAACGCTGATATTGAGATGCGAATCTTATACTGGAGAATAATTTTATTATTTTTATAAAACTTTGACGTTCAGCGGAGTAGTGAACAGCCTACGAAAGCGCGATTTAAATCATGAAATATTCCGATAGATGCCACTTTAGCTCGAACTGAAGAGGGAAAATTCAAATTAATAACAATGGTAAAATACATAAATAACGACGATACATAAATTTAAAAAAAACGTAAAAAATAGTATAATCCTAGGCAATTTATATTTAAATGTGTTATGTAAGCAAAATAATCTCATCAAACATGCATTATGTCAGGGAGGGAGGGAGGGTAGGAGGGAGGGAGGGAGGATGAAACGCCAAACGATTATATCCCAACAAAATTATAGGTTTATGAACGTGGTAGGGGTAGGGAGGGGTAGGTTATATCACAAAAACAGACGAAGAACATCTAAATGCTAAATAACATTTAACAAATAGAAAAGCAGTTGCAAAAAAGGAGAGGCGTGCATTACACCGACAGATCTGATATTGATTGAAAAAATGTAAGTTAAGTACGTAGGGGTGGAGGATGAAACGCCAAACGACTGTATCAACACGCAATTAAACGTTAGGGAGAGACGAAAAACAACCGAATACTTAAATAACATTTAGAAAATTGAAAAAAAAATCAAAAAAGAAGAGAGCCAACGGCACGCGGTGTTCCCAAGCGGTCACCCATCCAAGTACTGACCGCGCCCAATGTTGCTTAACTTCGGTGATCGGACGAGAACCGGTGTGTTCAACATGGTATGGTCGTTGGCGAACGCTCATATTGAGATGCGAATCTTATACTGGAGAATAATTTTATTATTTTTATAAAACTTTGACGTTCAGCGGAGTAGTGAACAGCCTACGAAAGCGCGATTTAAATCATGAAATATTCCGATAGATGCCACTTTAGCTCGAACTGAAGAGGGAAAATTCAAATTAATAACGATGGTAAAATACATAAATAACGACAATACATAAATAAAAAAAATGTAATAAGTAGTATAATCCTAGGAAATTTATCTTAAAATGTGTTATGTAAGCAAAATAATCTAATTAAACTTGCATTATGTCGACAGATCTGATATTTATAGAAGTCAGGTAAGTTAAATGGGCATGGAGGGGGGAAGAAACGCCAAACGATTATATCCCCACAAAATTACACGATTATAATCGTGGTAGGGGTAGGGGTAGGTTAAATCACAAAAAGAGACGAATAACAACCACTTGCTAAATAACATTTAGAAAATAGAAAAACAATTACAAAAAAGGAGAGGTGTGCATTATACCGACAGATCTGATATTGATTGAAAAAATAGAAGTTAAGTAGGCAGGGGTGGAGGATGAAACGCCAAACGACTATATCAACACGCAATTACACGTTAGGGAGAGAGGAAAAACCACCGAAGACTTAAATATCATTTAGAAAATTGAAAAAAAAATCAAAAAAGAAGAGGGCCAACGGCACGCGGTGTTCCCAAGCGGTCACCCATCCAAGTACTGACCGCGCCCAATGTTGATCACCACTTAACTTCGGTGATCGGACGAGAACCGGTGTGTTCAACATGGTATGGTCGTTGGCGAACACTGATATTGAGATGCAAATCTTATATTGGAGAATAATTTTATTATTTTTATAAAACGTTGACGTTCAGCGGAGTAGTGAACTTCCTACGAAAGCCCGATTTAAAATATGAAATATTCCGATAGATGCCACTTTAGCTTGAACTAAGGAAGTAAAAGGAAAAGATAAAAGTCCATAATAGTAAGGGGGTGTTTTACCATCCTCTCGATAAGTTGAAAAGCATCCATTGGATGAAGTATAATTTCGATTTATATATTTTTAACTCCTTAGTACTATGTATTTGATATTCGAACCTTCGAATTGTGGAGATGCATTATTTGTTCTCTTCATAGGTTCGAGTTCCAAACACTAAACTCGGACTTTATAAATAAATACATTTTAAATGTTCTGTGTTATCCAACGGATAGTGATTTTGACAATTTATCGAGATAATGGTGAAATTCCCCCTACATCGAATAAGTTAGCAGAGTTTTCTATCGATAGTTATTTTGGCAACTTATCGAGAGGATGGTTAAATACCCCCCTTGATGTTCTGAAATATGTATGTGGGATTTTATCAAAAAAGACCCTTAATACGAACTTTATGCTTCCGTTATAATATATTATGAGGAAAAGTTATGTTTACTTTCACTGGCCAAATAACTTCATGTGTACCTAGTCTATTTTAGTCTGCTTTGTTGCTGTAGAATTTTACTCTACAAATTGCATTACAACTTGCGACTACATTAATTCTGCTCACCAAATGAGATCGATGGCCTTAAAAATCGCACAGTTGAGTGTCTAGGAGCCACAAATAGTCACCAACATTTAATAGTCTACTCACCAATTGCTATTTTCAAAACTTAACTAGGTATACACATGGGCCTTACTAATAAATTTTACACAACTGATAAACAACCATGAACGTAGAAAAATGGTCGTTTATCACTTGTGTAAAATTTAAAAGACCTTTATTAGTGAGGGGGATAACTATAGGCTATACCTATTACACCTAAAGCATTTTTTTGTGTTTGAAATACTTTGACTCGACTGAGAGTAGTGAAATTTTAATAGTTTTCTTTGTAGGAATTTTGATGTAACCTAACATAAATAAGTTCAAATGAAAAATTAGTTTTTATCATGAGCTGTAGAGAGTTGAAATATCGGTTTAACCGCTAGAAAATAGGGCATGTTCGATGTTTGGTTCGAAAATATTCGAGGAAAAAAAGGGTGGACAAGTGCACGAAGCTGGGAATGAAGCGTTTTAACCTAGCGGGCTATTTTAAAATAAATCTTTTCAAATTACGATTTTGTTTTCTTGATTGAATGAATGAATGAAACTGGAATTTTGTTAGTGGAAATAAACCCACTTCCCGACATGCGGATATAATCGATGTTGACGACAATCAGAGATGTGCTTTATTTCAAATAAATCCATTTCAAATGGAAATGCAAAATGGGTATTTTCCATTTCGCATTTTAAATGCTTTTCTAAGAACCATTTTGCATTTTAAATGCTTTTCTCAATGCATTTTCCATTTTAAATGCTTTTTTGCAACATTCTTCCTACTATCTCAACTCATCTTTTTTTCATAAGCCCCAAATATCAGTCGGTCCTCAACCTCGCTATGAGAGATAATTTACATTTGTCAAGTTGCTCCCTGGTAGGAGTCCTGGCAATTGAGTGATACCATTACAAAAAAAAGTGGGTGTGTCAAGCCTACGCAAGACAGAAGTGAAACTTCTAGTTTCAGCTGATGCTTGGCGTGGCGCAGTTCGCTGGTGTCTGAGAGAGAGGAAAGAAGAGAAGAGAGAGAACGTTCGTGAGCGGCTCCCCCACCTCAACAAGGTTTCACTTCAAAAATGCCACAGCCGAGAATCGAACCTCGCTTAACTGATTGAAAGCCAACCACGCTGAGCACCAACTGTAAGCAAAGCCGCATAAATTGATTATATTATGTAGGTTCTGAAAATATGAGAGCTTGTTATGTTTTATAATGTTACCTACATCACACCCAAAATATAATATATTTTTAAAAATAATGTACAATGTACAGAAATAGAATCCCACACAAGATCGCGTAGTGCGCTCTAGCGAACGGATATTTTATCAGAGGGAGATAGTTTTAATTTTTTTTTCTGTAAATTATTACATATTATCAAAATAAATAAATTAATTAAATAAATGTAATACAATTATCATAATATACGGATTAGATAATAATTTTAATCCAACACAATAACGCAAAGCGCGCTCTAGCGGAGTAATGTTTTATCACAGTGAGATAAGTGTTTTTATTATTTTGCAATATTATTTTCTTTTAAAAAATGTTCTGACCTACTAAAAAATAAGATATTGAATGAAAAAGGCGTTAAAAACAAAAAAATAATGTGCGATGGCCGAGAATCGAACTCGGATCAACTGCTTGGAAGGCAACTATGCTGACCATTACACCACCAACGCCAGTTGTCGGGATGAGCTAAGAAGCATTTATATGTTACTTCAAAACTTTGACTAGATCAAATGAACTTTAATCGGTGGTGGGGGTACCCGCATTTTCGTTTCGGTCATGAGTCGGTTTTACTCCGGTCCTCGAAATTGCATGACGCGCGTAAAGAAGTTTCACTTCAAAATACGGATTCAAATACTGAACATGGGGCCATGACGCTGTAATATTAAATGTTAGATAGCAGTTTCTATGTTTCATAATCTGTAGTCGTGGTGTTTTTGGATTTACCATCATGTAATATGTATGTTCTACATTGATGTCCATTATTAAACAACAAAATTGTTTAAAAATTCTATAATTGTTTTAATTGTTTGACCTGAAAAACCATTTTGCATTTTCAATGCATTTTGAAAATAGGTATTTTGCATTTGAAATGCTTTTCGAAAAACCATTTTGCATTTTGCATTTTCAAATGGAAAAGTTTTGACCCATTTCCATTTTGCATTTCAAATGGTTTTGGGTACCCATTTTGCACATCTCTGATGACAATGAATTGTATCACTGGTGGCACTCACGCAAAATTCATTCAATTATTCAATCACACAGCACTGAAATTGGAAGACATTATACAAATTTACCGCAGTTAATATACTAAATAAATCTCGGTACCATCCAATTAGGATTTGGCTTAAGTGATAGCGCGGTTCACTCAATTTAGACTGTCCCTGGCGAGGAAGGTTCAATCCAAAAAACCAAACAAGTCAAAACAAGAAGAAAAAAAACTTAATTATATCATTAATAGAATCGCTCGATGTTTTATTTCTTGGTAAGTTAGAAAGAGAATATTATTAGATTCTACCAATCTTTGGAACACCAAATAGAAGATAACGCAATACCATTTACATCATATATAAAAAAAATTCGAAAAGTAATCCACCGATATCGTTGAAAATTTCAGAGTTTGTTCTTATTAGTGCGAGGAGTGTTTGGAGAGTTTGGTTTGAATGGTAGAAGTAGTCGGGGACGCCCGAGAAGACATTAGAAGGTCCACTAGTTGGATATAATAATTTGTAATTATCTGTTTTTATTGCTATTAAAAAAATTACATTTTCTCTAATATGTATAACCAATTCACAGTAATGGTCACATTTATATTATTGACAACAATTAGGACGGGTTGTTTCGGAGAATTTGAACAATTCATCAAATTTCAACGTTCATTTTCGGGTTCTGTAAAAGTCCTATTCAAGTTCTGTTATTATTTCATTGTAGGCTAGTTGCTTGAAAAAACTGAAATAAAAACAGAACTTAAAAAAATCATTCACAGAACTTGAAAATGAACGTTGAAATTTGATGAATTGTTCAAATTCTCCGAAACAACTGACACTTAGTCAAAATATGTGACCATCTCAGCACAAGTTTTCCTGAAAAAGTTTTTTATGAAACACTGATGCGTATAAACCATAATTTTTTTTTTTTTTTAGCATAAACATATTTCGCTTTCTAACTACATAATTCAATGATATTACCTTAAATACAGGGTGTCCAGTTTTTTCGGTTGGGATCAATGGGAAAATAAATATTCTACAATGGAAAAAATATTTTTGTACGGGAAAATAAGCACTGGAAATAATGGTATTTTATTTCATGTCATGTAGAATCACCTCCCGAAGTTAGTTCACTTTATCTCCTGACACCTGTATATACGAGTATGATATTAATCTAATCTCACAACTATGTTGTACCTACTTGCATCCACATTTAAAGGCATTATATTTATGATCACTTCACCGATTGCTTTGAAATTTAGACACAACTTTGCATTCGAATAAGCGTGTGTTTTTACATATCTATTTCATATAGATGTCATCAGTGACAGGTAAAACCATGATTTTTGTCACCTGTGACAGATTGACGCTATTGTTTCTATTTCTGCACAGACAGACTAAGCCACAGCAACAAGAGGTACAGTTTTCAGGCTATTGGGAAGGAGATTATAAATGTGTATGGCCCATGCTTCTTTTACCACTTTCAGTCTTTATTGTATTAAAGCACAATTTATTATGTTGTCTTGTATTATAATAATGTTTACGAATGTTGTGTTCGTGTGAATAAGTCCATTTTGTATATTGTAGATTGAAAGGCTTGTGTTATATTCATACAATTTTTTTTCAAATTTCAATAAGTTAATCTCTTGATATAGTTTTATCTTGGGGTAACTGGTTTTTTAAACACATTAATTATAAACAAAAATTTCTCAAATTACACCGATTCTATTAATTAACACAACTTCAACTCCCTTCATATACGACGTTTGATTTTTGACCAAATCTTATTATTTAAAATTCTTAACAATGGCCTCGACTCACCAGAGCTAAACAATTTAATAAATATTCATATTCCAACAAGATCAACAAGGCAATCCCATTTGTTTCATTTACCTACATATAGAACTAACTTTAGAAAAAATTCACCAATTCTACGTATATGTGCCCAATATAATACTATATTTCAAAACATAGACATTTTTAGCAATACACTTCACAAATATCGATTAGAAGTAACACGTACGATCGAAAATTAATACAATAGTATGGAATGTATCCAGAGCATCTCCTATCCTCATCCCAAATTCCTATTCCTACCCACCTCACCTAAAATATGCATATATATATATATATGCAGAGTTTTATTGCATATTTTTTATGCAATAAAACTCCATCTCCAATCAATTTTAATATAGGAGACTTTTTTGGCTTGACTGTATTTAACATGTATATATTTATATTTTATGTATAAGCTGTTTGTCTCTTACCTTTACCAATAAATAAATAAAAAAATAATTGAAGAGTTTTTTTTTAAAATATATTTATTCCGTATTTTTGGAAATCCTTTATAGTATCCGTCGATTTTATACTCCGGAATCAATTTTTTTTATTAGCCTTGCAAAGAAATTAATAAATAATTAAATAAAAACGAAATCGAGAGTTTTTGGTAAAACTTAAAAAAACCATCAGAATGGGAGATTCAAAATATGAACACAATTCCGTTCCAATAATTTCACTTCCACTAGGAGCGGTTTATTCGCGTATCTTCTGTATTACATTTTACATCTCTCTTTATTATGTTGAAATATGGGACACAGTTCCGAAATTGACAGCCAGCGGCATTGTTTGTGGTGCAGAGTGCAGAGGGAATAATACTAGAAGACATACTATCCAATGAAAGATCCCATTCACAAACGTCTTCGAGAAAATCTAATAGACGCCTAATCAAAATTAACCAACCATCAAAAGGAAACAAATTTTTATACGCCTTTATCTCTTGATGCTTTTCTACTCGTGATTGTTATATTGTACGGTCTTTTTATTGCCACCTGATTGTATGTTCCGGCTTGATTCGAGAACAGGTAATCTCGTCAGTACTACCTGCGCATTCGCAGGTGACGGACGTGTTTGAGTGGTGCTCCGCATTTTTTTTGTGAAATTCATTTACGTTTAAAAAACCGGCATACGAAATTGGAACAAATTCTGGCTGCGGAGAAACGAGTATATGGCAGCAATTAATATTATTTAGCGGAACTAAAATCGCTGTGTTTTTGTATGCCATAAAATAATAATATGTGTTGTCTTGGATATTAAAATGATAATTATTAATTGATTATTGTATTTAATAATGTTATATCGTTTTAAGTGAAGAATAAATTATTGGTTTAGTTCATGTGCTTTTCAAAGATTTTGGATTGATCGACTGGATTTCATAATGTAAGTATTTTTTTAACATTCTTTTTTATTCGTTACGATACCTTCATAAGTTGTACGTAAGTAAAATGGAAACAGGTAGAAATTAAGCTAAAAATTGTGTCAAGTGTAATCAAATCAGGTGTGAGTTTTTTCAAATCATTAATGTGTTTAAATAACGGATTGTGTGTGTCCATTAATGAAATTAAGATGAACTTGTCGAACTCCGCACAACGCAATTCGCGAAAAATATATAATTAGCAGTTGGTTTCAACTTAATTACTACAAGAAATAACTATGTACATATGCGTGGGAGATGATAAAAGATGCATTAAAGTTCAATTTTGCAGAGAAGTTTCAATCAACCAAAGTTTTTAAAAGAGTCTGTGGCAGGCAGCAGAATTCGATAAGTTTTCCAGAAATTAATTCTGGAAAATACTGCTTCTCTGTACGGCGATATCCTGTTTTTTTTTTAATTTTATTTTTATGAACCTATTTACATATTTATTTAATATTACATATTTCATTATATATTATTGTGTTTGCATTCATGCATAATAGAATACAAACTAAAAACTATTCCATTTTATGAAGAGACCTGACTCAAATATTCAATAAAGTTAATAAGTAACTTTCTCGATCGTAAATAATACGCATAAATACAAAAAAAACAACACTTCATTTCCATTTAATTACCAATTACTAATTACCATTGCCATACGTAGTAATGCAAAATCACGTGTTTTTGGTTTGAAAATTTGGTCGACTAGAAATGTTTCAGATGCTTTAATTAAATACTGCTTTAATTAATCTTGGCCTTTGAAATAATCGAATATCTTTTAGATGAGTCTTTTTATAAGCCCAGAAAAAAATGATTTATTAGGCCTATGAAAACTGCTTAAAAGTTCAAAATCTCCTACTTACGAACCCATTTTCGTTTATGATTTTATTGTATAATGTGACAAATTAAGTTATTTATAAAATGATCGGAAAACATTTAAATATTTATGCCTGAACATCCAGAAAATAAAATAAAAGACACTTTTTGGCCATGTTTTTTTCTTGCATAAATCAAAACAGGCGGATGGTGTTAAGCGGGAATTTAAACCTTATCGCCATCTACGTAAGGGTTGTTATTGATAGCGGCTCCATTTAAAATATTACACGACGTAGTGCATCGCCTTAAGAAACATCTATGTATTTGATTTGTCAGAATTCCAATTTCATTAAAAAATAATATGCGCATAAGTTTTTCGATTTATTGTTTTTGTTTTTTTATTCTATTAAACTCAAAACAAATAGATCCACTTCATGTGGCCTAACATAAACATACTTTTTAACTTCTTAAATACTTGCTAATTTACTTTGTGTCAATTAATAATAATCTATATGTTTCAAAGCCAATGGCTTGCTTCTTCGTCAGTATTATGAAAATTAACAAATTGATTAAGTTAATTTTCATTATCCTGACGAAGAAGTCATTTGCTTTGAAATATGTAGATTATTATTAATTAAAAGTTGTGTATACATTACTAAGTATTTCATTTTCATATAATACTTTTTTAGATTTCAATTTACACATTGCTTATTTCTAACATGTGTTCCATGTATAATTTTAACATTTTTCTTAATCTAGGATCAATTCAAATTTCACGAAGAACACAGTTATACATTTGTATGCCTTTATAGAGAAAACATTTCTGTGTTTTTGATTAGTTCAATTTTTTTCTGTCTTGTACGGTTTGTGTGGTAGTCTTTATTGAAATGCAGTTTGTCTCTAAAGTAAGTTGGCAGTAAATTGTTGAAAACTTTGTAGATAATTATTAAAACGTTATTCGTGACATTAGAAGTTTATTATTCCCATCACCTAGTATTAATTATATAATTAAAATTATTGTAAGTATATAATTTAATATCATCATACTGTGCATAATTTTATTATAAGGTTGGGAAGTAGCTGGCTGTTCAGATATGGTCACCAAACATGGTTAAAGACATTCAAAGCAAAGCCTACTTGTCTTCCATCAGTATGCAATGCACCGAGGAAAACCAATATTGCTAATGAATTAAAAATCTCTTCAGATTATTGATAATTCAGTAAAAAACGGTTTGCAGACCGTTTCCTGTTAAATTATTTTGTATCGGAATACATGTTCATGCACCTGCATTTCCATCTTTAATATAAAACGACAAAATGCTTAAATATTAGACATCGTGATACTACGTTCGTATTTTACTAATGGACAGCATTAAACAATGTGATTCACAAAAAAATTTCAAAGATAATGTAAAAATTTGGATCAAAAATAAGAATAGGGCCTTCACCGGTGCATTCACCCAAATTCGCAGTTATTGAAGTCACCACATTATTGAGCGAATACGTCTTAATACAAGTATAGGTATTTTCAAAGGTATTAGGAACTAACACGAAAAATTCTGCCTCAACACAGGCTAGCCTAGTCAGGCGGTATTTGAGAAACCTCAACTAACTGCACTTTTATTTTCTTTTTACCTTCATCATATTATGTTTGTATTTTTCTGTTAATTTTATAACCTTAAAAATAAAAGTTACAAATCAATGTACACCATAATATTTATTTATAGTTGTAATGTGTAAACTTTCCTAAATAAAGATATTATTATAATTATTATAGTTTATTAGGATCTCTATCAATTCATTCGTTAATTGCCTGCAATCCCGTTTTTAACCGGATTACGAATAATTTGAAGAGATTCTTAATAAATTAGCAATATTTTATATCAGTAAGTTTTCTCCGTCTGATTCTAGTAGTATATATTCTACATGCATATATTATAATAAATAAATACTACAAATATGTATTTATTTATTTATTAACGGACAAATTACAAAATAATAACACGAATACAGTAAAATGAAAAATACAGGAGTAGAGAAAAAGGTACATTAAAGCAAAGACATAAGGCAGATATAATATAAGAAAATAAAGTGAAAAGTCGAATCAAGTCAAGAATACGCCGTGGGTCAGGACCACAGGACACATATAATATTCCGTCACTTGTTTAGCGACTGGCAAAAATCATTCAGACTTATCCCAAAAAAGTTAAGGTTTTGACTTGAGTTGACCAGTCTACACATTCTGGACAATGGTGAATAATATCCATAATTTATCCAATGATGGTTGAGGAAGAGCAGTTCATTATTTCTGAGTCTTTGCGAGGTGATATTGAAGGGAATGAGTTGCAGTAGAGTAGGTGAATCAATAATACCATTTATAATTTTGAAGAAGCAAATGAGGTCATTTCTTTCCCGACGGACTTCCAAAGGAGAGAGGTTTAGAGTTAGTTCAATTTCATCATATATATGAGTATTTGCCTTTTTCTAATCCTAGCCTCCTAGCAATCCCTCTTAAGAACCGATGTTGAACAGATTCAATGCGTCGAATGTGGACAGCACAAAAAGGAGACCAGATAACACAAGCATATTCAAGATGGGGGCGAACCAAGGAGCAGTAAAGAGTTCTAAGGGTATTTACGTTTTTGAAGTCCGAAGTGATTCTAGTGATGAAACCAAGTAGTTTATTTGTATATGAAATAATACAAATTAATTTCATAAAATTATTACCTCTTATAAAATAATACTGTTATATTTTTATCATAATGTTAGAGTGGATAGTAATTTATGTACGGCTGTAGATTGTGGAATCTATACCTAATTTCAATAATATTAGGTATTTCGAGTTTTCCTTGACATTTCAAAGTTCGAATGTCTTCTGATATTGCCGGCTTCTTGTGTATTTGTATATCCAGATATTCTTACAAACACTATATCATATGCGCATATTTATCGAAGGCAAGTATCTTCTTAATAAAACAATGCTCATCTTGCATCCAAGGACTAAGCTAACAGAGCGAAACAATCTTTACCCAGAAAGCATTCCAAGATTATTTTTTAGCAATTAAGTTCCTACCTGTAATTATTATAATCTCGGTCTCAGCGGTAAAGCGATATTCTAACAACGCTCGTGAGTGGTAGAAGACAACAATATTCAGAATCGAAACGCGACTTGAAATGGCTTTAGCCGTGTTTAGTGACCAAATCTGAATAGTCAGACACCTTCCAACGTTCCTCTTACTCATATATTCTTCACTTTAAATATAAAACCATGCTATGTAAAAAATGCTAATGCTATGAAAAAACAAGTGTTTGTATTATCATATTTTTTTGTAGGATACTCAATATCATCTCTAAATACAGGGTTTTCCAATAAGAGGTGTTACTTTGATATTCAATCGTAAAAGATCAATGGTTTCGTTGCTTGTGTGGCACGTAGCGTCTTGTTGAAAGTAAACGTTGTCCAGATCAATACCATAAAATTCGGGCCATAAAAAATCATTAATCATCTCTCGATAGCGCAATCCATTCACCGTAACTGTTACTTCAGCCTCATTTTCGAAAAAGTAAGGTCCAATGACTCCGCCGGACCATAAACTGCACCAAACAGTAACACGTTGAGGATAGAGAGGCTTTTCAACAATAACTCTTGGGTTTTCCGAGCCCCAAATGCGACAATTTTGCTTGTTGACGAAGCCACCGAGGTGGAAATGGGCCTCATCGCTCAAAATTATTTGCATTTGATTCACTCAAGTGAATTTTATTAATTTCAATGCGTTGTTGAAGCGTGTATCGTTCCATTTTTATTAATGGCGTAGTTTCTACTTGTCAAATGTTAAAAAATGACAGCTTCAAAAGTAACATCTACCGAAATAGCGGGCTATTCAAAATAACACCTCTTATTGGAAAACCCTGTAGTATAAAATAAAGTCTCTATCCGCGTCTGTCTGTTTGTGGGCTTCGTTCTTCTAAACTATGCAACTAATTTTAGTAGGGTTTTCACTATCATTTAGAGAATTTCTTCCGAAAGGTTTATATATATATAATAGACGCATATTGTATTTTTAGAAAGTAGAGAAAAGTCTAATGTTTTGTAATCAAGTCGTAATAACATTATTTTCGGGCGCTTACATTGCTAACGCTGGCTAAACCTTATGAGATACATCAAAATAATGTACTACGGAATTTTATATCTTTAAGGCCTACAGAAAAATCCGCCGCAGTGTATGTCTATCTCTTAAGGATAAACCCTAGTAACGCCGGGTACACGTCTGCTAGTCTATAATATATGTACGTACTGAACTTGAAATTTATATAGGAAAAGCTGTGGAATTTTCATAGCGTTTTTATTTGAGACTTCATACCATTAAATTTCAGTTTTATGTTTGATTGATAGATGCGAAGGAATCCCATATATTTTTTATTGTTGGAAATTTCGGTTTACGATTCGGAATGTGTGCCAATAATACGTTAATTGCAGTATTGTATTACTAGTAAAAATTATATTACTTTAATACGCCATTCGTGTCAATTAGGTTCTATAACGGCTGCTTTTGATGTATGGAAGAACGACCGGAAGACGAGAAGAGAAAGTGATGTTTGTATTTCTCCAAAGCAAATAAAATGATACGTATAATTTTGTTTAACCCGTCTGTTACAAACTTAAATAAAATATCGATTTAAAAAAAAATATATATTCAAGCTTTTTTATGGGAGTACCGCGCAAGAGTTCTTACTGTTGGAAACCAGTGGGGTATGCTGTAAGGATGAAGGGAGTCTAAAAAGCGGGAAGCGGAAGGTCGGGAAGTACCTGGCTACTCAGATCGATTCGATTTC
Source organism: Hesperophylax consimilis (assembly GCF_061612785.1). NCBI lineage: Eukaryota > Metazoa > Arthropoda > Insecta > Trichoptera > Limnephilidae > Hesperophylax > Hesperophylax consimilis. The sequence goes on from NC_142857.1 coordinate 15,909,657, forward strand.
AACATATACATATCTGGAACGTATAATATATTTTAAATAATCACACTTACGGTGGGTGGCCAATTATTATTAGTTACAGATGCAAAATTATTATCATTAGTTCGAGGCTGTATAATATTTTTAAGTAGTGGAAATTTATACTTTAATGTGTTTTTTTAAATTTAATTATTTCTCATGTAATTAAAAATAAATTACTTTATTTTAAATAATGCGTACTTGAGAAAAGGCATAATACAAAATTTCTTAATATTTAGTTGAACTTCTCTTGGCGTCAGTTACAGCTGGCACATTTTTAGTATACTCTGAATGCTTTCTAACGGAAATAGTAATTCCGGTTTCATTTATAATTTTCATCCTTCGCACTCTTAACTAGCGTAACTCCTTCGTACATTTATTCCTGTTTCCAGGCAAATGTCACAATTTTTTCGTTAATTTCGAGTGTAGTGAATCGCTTACCTCTTTATTTTATACTTTTCTGACTTAAATTAATAATTATCAATCAATTTATGTGTGCTTTAAAAGAAATTTATTTTAAAATTCTAGGGTAAATAGTTACAGTAATTTGGCCACCCACTGCAAATTTTTTTATACATACTCACTCTTCTGTCATCGTTGATGTCTTCCGTTATTCCAATTGCTGACGTGACCTACCTATTAGTTTCACTTGATCTCTTCTTCCTAGGACATTCCCGACTGATTTCATCCTTAATCCCATATAATAAAGAAGAAATTCCATGTGGGCTTGTTTCGTGATCCAAAAGTCTGATCGTTCTTTGCTTAAATTTCATACGCAGAACTGTGTTTCATCGTCATTGTGAATGGGATTCACATGGGATGGTGATATACGATGTCATGCATGTGTGGGAGGGACAGCCTGCTCAAAGGAGCTAGCATCTTTGATTCCCGATGCACCGGTGCACGTGCTTGAAACTCAACGTACTCGAGCGGAACACCAGTACACGTTTGATTGTTGGCTTCATGAGAACGGGTCGTTTCTTCGACTAGTTTGTAAGTCGGCTCGTATGTGGAACGAATCTGTTTTTCCTCCTTCATATTTATAATCCGGGCCTCTTCAAGACCTGCATTAATAAATACCTTCTACAGCCCCTACTTTAATCCGCCTCACAACGATGCCGAACCGAGTGGCGAAATAGTTCCCCTGTCTTTACAATGTACAGACAGTGGCACTCTTTTGAGGTGTCACATAAAAAAGAGCGCGTGCTTAATGGGCTAGAATCAAAAGGCACTAAGTCAGTGCTAGAGTATTGCTTTCAATGTTCCATCCACTTGCACAACGTATAATATTTTTCTGAAACTCATTTCTCTACCAATTAGCTCTATAATTCGAAAACATTGAAGAGTTTCTTCATTGGCTTACATTGTCCTTGAAATCTTTTTTGAATCTATTCGTGTGAACTAGCTTATTTCCTTTTCCGATACCGTTTATTATCATGATTTTACTACATTTGCAAAATGTCAACATGGTGTTAAATTTATTAAAGATTTGTTTATGGGTTTTTTAAATGCCTTTTGGCAGTTCTGGGTAAAATTCTTCAAACAAACGTTTATCACTAAAAAACGAAAACAGGAAATTAGCTTCAGAAATGACATTACAGTATCCTGTGTGTAGGAAAAAGAACATATTGCCATCTTGGCAAATTCACGATAAATATTAATTATCTGTTCTGTATTCTGTCCAAGTTATGCTTGAATAAACAAATTAATTATTTTCTGGGAAGACTTAACACTTTCTTTTAATGTTCCATGGATCCTTGCGTAAGTCACGTTATTTTCATACTTGTGGATTATTATTGAATGTCGTTAGAAATTGGTTTTTGTTAATTATTATTGTTTTTTGTTTCAAATGAATAATAACACAAGTAATAAGCCATTTTTCATGATAATGTGATAGTATCACTTGAGATAAAGGTAACATAGGTTTAACCAGTGGCGTGTAACAACCGCCCAAAGGTTTGGGAAGTAAAAATATTATTTTGCTGTATTTCTGAAATATCTTCCCTCTTACCCAAATACCATCATTGCACTCGTCCCGTCAAGTCAGTGGCGTACATTGCTCTCTGACCGAAGGCAGGTTATGGATAGTTTTACAGTATCGGTTTTAAATTAATGTGCGTTGAATATTTGAAAATGGTCATTCTTTTATTACATTCCGCTGATTCTAATCATCTCAAACTAATAAATAGTATTAAACAAAGTGGCTATTGGCGTCTGTCTGTTAGTGATCTTAGTTCTTCTCAATTAAAGAAAATATTTTGATATGGTTTTCACAAACATTTGGAGAATTTATTTTGGAAGGTTTATACCACAGACATAGGAATTAATAGACGAGAAGATAATGGCGAGGGGTAAAATCAACTGTTGAAGAACGAAGGGGGTTAAGCTGACTGTGATTCGTCAATAAATCAATCTGACAGTAAATAGGCATCTCGCATTATAATATCACCATTTTGTTCTTAAAATTAAAATCTGCTTTTGAATGAATAGACATTTTTACATGGGAGCGCAAATTACTCGCCACGTTATGAACTAATTTGCGAAGTCCAAATTCGGCAAAGTAAATTTCTTCTGTTTGCAGAGTCGTAGTTAGTTTCAGAGTATTTAGTTAAGACACTTTTACAAATGTTTCATAATTTACTTACCCCAGTAAACAACGATGAGCACACTTGAGAATCGCTACATTGTGATGTGATAGTATATGTTTCTAAAACTGATCCATATAATACGGTGTGAATAAGCTTAAAATAAAGTAAAATAATGCTTACTTATGGAATGTAATACGACAATTGGGTTTATTCTCTTTTTCACATCTATTTTTACAAGTTTTCATATCACAAGTCAACATTTTGCCGTGTTATTTCGTAAAATGAACCGATGATGCCTCGACCATAGTTCGCACAAGAATGATGACGTCACGTTTTCAAATTTCACTTGAGGCCATACGCGAGCCCAGCCGGCTCCAATGGAACCGGTATGGGGAGTGGGGATAATACGCTTTTAATCACTTAGGGCAGGTCTACTAATATTCATATGTCTATGGTTTATACATATAATACATGGATATTATATTTATATAAATTTTAGAAAAGTTGATGTTTTGTAATCAAGTCGCAAAAAAAAATTTCGGGCGCTTACATTGCTAACGCTGGCTAAACCTTATGAGATGTATAGGTACATCAAAATAATGTACGACATAATTTTATATCTAAAAAGGCCTACAGAAACTTCCGCGATGGAATATGTCTTCTCATAAGGATAACCCCCAGCTACGCCGGGTAAAAGTCAGCTAATGTACCGATAATACACACTAGAGGTGCCTTCCAAGTAGATTTTTATGGAAACCAATGTCGATTTTCTACCGATTTATAACATATTTCGGTAAATTTTGGATAGGGCCTGACACGCTTATTACGAATAATTTTTAGAAAAAAACTTTATATTCGCCTTAATTACTATAAAAGAAAACTTTTTGCATTTCGGGTGGCGGAAAATTATGCATTTTGATTTTCAATTGCGTAAAACCAAAATTCACTTCGCGAATCGATGTGGCGACAACGCGCCGCCATTAGGAACGCACTGATATGTTGGTATCACTGATGCATTAACAAGAGCTAAATACGACCGTTGCTATCTTCGTGGGATACCGAGGTTTGTGTAACATGGTTTGTGACACAAATCCATTTGTATTCCACGAAGTTAGCCATAGTCGTATCTACGCAATGTATCAGGGATACCAACATAACAGTGACGTACCTAATGGCAGCTGATTGCCGCCGCATCAATTCGCGAAGTGAATTTTGGTTAACGCAATTGAAAATTTAAATTCATAATTTTCCGCCACCCGAAATGCAAAAAGTTTTCTTTTATAGTAATTAAGGCAAATATAAAGTTTTTTTCTAAAAAATATTCGTAATAAGCGTGTCAGGCCCTATCCAAAAATTACCCTTATTTCTATTGAAGACTTAGGACGGGTTGTTTTACAGAATTAGAACAATTCATCAAATTTCAAAGTTGATTTTCAAGTTCTGTGAAGGTTATATTCAAGTTCTTTTATAATTTCAGGTTTGTGAAACAACTGGCCAATAATTAACTTTATAACTTAGGACCGGTTTTTTCGCAGAATTTAAATAATTCATCAAATTTCAAAGTTGATTTTCGAGTTATGTGAAAGTTCTATTAAAGTTCCGTTATTATTATATACAGGGTTTTCCAATAAGAGGTGTTATTTTGATATTCAATCGTAAAAGATCAATGGTTTCGTTGCTTGTGTGGCACGTAGCGCCGTCTTGTTGAAAGTAAATGTTGTCCAGATCAATACCATCCAATTCCGTCTATAAAAAATCATTAATCATCTCTCGATAGCGCAACCATTCACCGTAACTGTTGCTCCAGCCTCATTTTCGAAAAAGTAAGGTCCGATGACTCCGCCGGACCACAAAACGCACCAAACAGTCACTGGTTGAGGATAGAGAGGCTTTTCAACAATAATTCTTGAGTTTTCCGAGCAATTTTGCTTGTTGACAATGAAATAGGCCTCATCACTCAAGATGATTTGCATTTGATTCACTCAAGTGAATTTTAATAATTTCAATGCGTTGTTGAAGCGTGTATCGTTCCATTTTATGAATGGCGTAGTTTCTACTTGTTAAATGTCAAAAAATAACAACTTCAAAAGTAACATCTACCGAAATAGCGGGCTATTCAAAATAACATCTCTTATTGGAAAACCTGTATATTGCATATCGTGGGTAAGGTGGTTTCTGCATAATGCGGTCCATTCATTGGCCATATTTTATTTCTTCTACAACTTTATCAGCTTATAAAGCTCAACAACATTAAGGGTTTAAGACCTAAATGGCTATTGGAAGGTTTTATTTATCATTTTATACTTATTCACGGTTAATTTTCAAAATTATTATTTCGTTGCAGACTTGAAAGCACCCAGAGTCCATTTCCCATTATTGACTATATCGATACGAGTTAATGAACTTGGCTATGAACTCCTGAACTAAACCTAGCCCACGTAGGTACCTACACTGATGAGAATACATCTGGAAAGAGCGGTAACAATTTATTAAAAGTTGCCAAAAATAAGACAAATATTTTTTTGGTTTTAAAATTTACACAAAATCAGAAAGTTCTTGTCGATGCAGGCTATTAAAATAAATGTGAACAATTTCTCTTACTGGTTATCCATTATAAATAATTGAAACAATTACTTTGTTTCAACCACTGTATATAATTAATATTAACGCCGACCGGTTTCAAAACAACCGTTCCCTTTTCAGGACAAACTATATAACTTAACATTAAAAATAGTTAGTGAACTTATTTTATTAAGTGTTGAAGTGGGGGTGGAGGTATGACAAAAAATATTGTGGTCCAAACAAAGTAGGTAATTTATTTATAATATTTGGTTTTGGAGTGTAATTTAATAGTGTGTATCAATTCCACTATTATTAGCTGTCAATGTTGTTTCCATCATGAGCTGTGGAGCTTTAAGTATTCATTAAAAGGAAAAAAAGACAAGACGCCGTTCGTTTGTTCAGTGTTTTTCAATACAATCCTTAATCGATGATAAAATTATTTTCATATAATACTAGCTGAAGTCCCTAGCGTCCTTTAAATCTTATGTATGCAGTGGACATCCTCTTGTTTTGAAGATCAAGTGTGCAAAATTTCATCAATCTCGGGATAAAACTGTAGATTTGCATACAAATCAATTCCTTCAAAGAGATTTAGTCTAAAAAACCTTCTGCGTCAATCTTCCTACAACATTATCATGTACATTTTATCTGCAACCTACAAAACTTGTGATGCACTTATATATATTATCTTTAATATTAAAAAAAGCATTTCGTCATTATATATTATCAAGGCAAATGCAGGTGAATGAACACGTGTTCTGATATGGAATTTACTAATTGTTTATCAGAAATCGGCCTGCAATTTCGTTTTTAACCGGATTAACAATCATTTGGAGATATTTTGAATAAATTAGCAATACTTCTTTTTCTCTGTGTAATACCTATACTATGAAGCAACAATTTGGTAGGCGGGCTTGGGTACCGCCGCCCCGGGAACCATTTATTAAATAACCATTTAACACTTTTGCCATGGGTCACCTCAAGTGTTTCGCTACGTTTACTGATTTAGCAGTAGTGCACGGGTTCATCGGGTAAGGTGTGTTTTAAGTGGCTGGTTTTGTAGACCAGTCGCCTTGTAGATATATTACACTAATCCCTAGATTCCTACATAGCCCTCATACTCTTTACCTTCTCAGAACTTCGTATCCTTCCTTTCCTTTAAAATACCATCCACACAGTATCTCAAAAGATGACATAGGCCCTGAGTAAAATTATCTTCCTTAATCCTCCTGTGTGGGGTTAATGTAAAAAAATATCCATAAAGTCGCTTTTTCGGTACATTCCAGACTAATTCACACCACTGTAGGTAGTTACCAACGTATTTGCCACTCTGCGAGTATCATATACCAACGCAACGTAGGTATGTGACGTCACATCACGAAAAGTCGATTAAGTTTTAATACCCTCATATTAAATAATAAAGGCTCATCTTTTTCACCTGAGATTTTTTACCAAGATAGCTTCTTTCTATATGAGACAATAATAATTATTATGTATTAGGTACATTATTATAAGAAAGGAATTTTACTGTTGTCGCTCGTGGAGCCGTTATAAGGAAGGAAGGATAAGATAAAACCTTCCTACCTAGGAACTGGAGTCTACAACCCCACCAACCTCGCTAAATTCCGATCGTAGGACCGTCATTTACTTCGTATATTAATACTGCTGTAATGATATCTGATTTAAGATAAATGTGTATAAAACCGCCTGTGGTTGTACGCGATTGCCATCAAAAGTTTATAGAATGCATTGTCATTGACAACGTGTATATCTGACGAGTTTCTTCTCGATAGAATATCGGGAAGTGGGTTAATTTCCGCCTCCAAGATTTGCATTCATTCATTACCGAAAACAAAAGTGAAATTCAAATAGATGCATTTAAAAAATAGATTCCCGTTATGATCACTGATATCTTTACCAAAATAGAACACGCATTTATTCATGTGAAAATATGGCCCTTGTGGAAAATCGTCAAGTACCTATCGTGTAAAACCTCGATTAGGATGCTGCTAGGCGCAATACCCAGGCATGTTGTAAAACGTCGATTAGGATGCTGCTAGGCGAAATACCCAGGCAGGTTGTAAAACGTCGATTAGGATGCTGCTAGGCGAAATACCCAGGCATGTTGTAAAACTTCGATTAGGATGCTGCTAGGCGAAATACCCAGGCATGTTGTAAAACGTCGATTAGGATGCTGCTAGGCGCAATACCCAGGCATGTTGTAAAACGTCGATTAGGATGCTGCTAGGCGCAATACCCAGGCATGTTTTAAAACGTCGATTAGGATGCTGCTATGCGCAATACCCAGGCATATTGTAAAACATCCATTAGGATACTCCTAGGCACAATAATCAGGCATGTTGTAAAACGTCGATTAGGATGCTGCTAGGCGCAATACCCAAGCATTTTGCAATGATTTTTACGATATTTTTCTAAGTACAACTCAACCCAGATTAAAAGTAGGTAATATGTAGGAATCCCAATTAACTGGCTGTCACCATGCATAGCTCAACCCAAAAAGGATACGGCATTAATTACCTAATGGGTGACTATTACTATGTACGTGTGTACCTGCCCGACTTAAATAGTCATTATTTCGAAATCGCTTCGATAGGATGTGAACGTAGACTGTGTTAGGATGAAGATTAACACATATATATATGTATATTTCTCATTTAATTTACTTTCGCGTGTTATAAATTTGTAATCTTCTCTGTTGGTATATGTAAAATAAATAGCTTATTTTTTATCCTTTCGCAGAATATTTAAATATTTTTATTGATTTTTGTCTATATGTTATAAAGGGGACCCCATCAAAACCGTGGTTTCAACAACATCCCAATTTCACTAAAAAATAAATTTCCTCACAAATCGAATATGAATTGGATATTGCTCCGTTTCTTTATGTATATATTTTTAATTTACGCGCTTAACTCTCCGGATTGTACTTTTTGTAATCGAGAAGTGGAAACTTAAGATCACATATTTTTTTGATTGTCCCTCTCTAAACAAATTTCCTCTCTTCTATCAAGCGTTATCTAAATTTGTTTCCCTTCCGTTTAACATCTCATCTCTTGTAAGTCTGAACTCGACTTCAATCTTTCGTGTACAATTATGAAGTTTACCATTTGAATATAATTAATATGTACATTCGACTTCCCTGTCTTCATAATTTGAAATGATGGCCTAGAATAAAAGGGTAAAAGACAGAAACAATGATACATTAGAAGTATTTTTTTTATAAAATATTATTTGGTAATGTGAGCCTCACTGGATGATTGCCCGTGTTGAGGCCTTTTTTCCTTTAATCCTTTTTTTAATTTTGTTTGTGAAATGTTAACATTAAAAAAGGTGTAGTTTTTGTAGTATTGTATGTCCTACCATGTTTTGTAGTGTTAACCGGTTATGGTGCTTATGTGATGCTCCAAAGCTTCGGGTTCCAAGTGTTAGCACTGGGGCGTCGCGGGTTCAATTCTCCTCTAGCTAAATCTTCACGTTACTATGTCTTACGTCCAATTTACAAAATCAGTAACACGGAATAAAATATAAAAATTTAAAAATGGTACATGAAAGCAAAGACAAATGGTAGAGATAAACATAAGAAGATATATAAATAGCATTGAAAAGACCTCGCTAGAATTCATAATAGTTATATAAAATTACTTCACTTGCTTAGTGACAGACAAAACTCATTCAGAATTGAATTTAACCGCGTTTAGCGATCTAGCCAGGTAGGTACTTCCAATCTTTCCACTAACGCATCGCTTTCCATCCTTCTGCAGAACTGCACTCGAACCAGTCAGTCTTCCTCTGCTTGGTCTACCATCAATCTTTCTCTCATCATAATAATAATAATCAGAAATTTAAAAATCACCTCAAAGGGCGCTGTACAATTTGTTATGAGATCCTATAATAATAATAATAATAAATTCTTTATTCCAGGATGTGGGGAGGTTAGTGCAATCCCACACATCCCATAGATGAGATAAGTACAAATAATATTTACATAGAGTAACATAAATAAAATAAATAAAAAAGAGATTAAAAAATTAAAAATGAAATTAAGTTAAAGCAGAGAAGCACGGGAATCCAACGGATCTAAGATTGTGGGAGCAAGTATCTTTCTCCAATGGTCTTCAATGCTCGATCCTGAAGTCAGACGCGATTCTATGATAATAGTGTTTCTGGAATGGTTTATCCTTTCCCTCAGTCCTGCAATCCTGGTTCTTAACAGAGCTGTAAATCCTGGAACTCGCCCTTCTGTTAACATCGAGGAGGCACTGCAGTGCCTGGGGAGTCCGAACATCAATCGGTAAGCGTTATTATATTGAACCCGAAGCCTTTCCATTGTTTTTTTCTTGAAATTAGCCCAGAGCTCGCATGTGTACAGGGTGGTGCAAAAGGCTAAGAAGAGCGTCCTTTTCACTCGTGGACTACAGAGCCGGAATCTTCTACTGAGCATGTTACATTTTATACTCAGTACACGCCTCTGCCTGTCAATATCTTCATCATCCGTTAACTTGTTGTTGATGATATGTCCTAGATATTTTGTGGTTTCTACTGTTTTCAGAATCTCACCATTCAAAAAGACTGGGGGAATGTTTTTTGGGCCTTCCCCGTGTTTTATGACCAACAGTGCTATTTTTTTCGCATTATAGATCATGTTGGTTTCGTGAGCAAATTCCTCACAGATTTTCAGGAGAATTCTTAATCCCCGTATTGACGGTGCCATCAGAACCATATCATCTGCGTAGCTCATATTGTTAACACATAGACCTCCGATGTGGCAGCCCACTCCAGCATTGCTTAATCTGTGGGTTAATTCGTCCATGTATAAGTTGAACAGTACTGGGGACATACATCCACCCTGTCTGACCCCGCTTTTCAAGAAATAGGGTTCTGAGAATCCATCTTTCCACTTTACAAGGTTTTCCTGTTGGCGATGCCATGATTCGAGAATTTTTACCACTTTCCATGGTATCCCTCTTTCCTTTAGTTTTTTCCATAGTAGGGGGTGGGAAACTCTGTCGAATGCCTTACTAAGATCCAAAAAGCATGCGTAAGTTGTTGTTTTTCTTTTCCTGTAGTATTCCAGCGTCCGTTTTACGCAGAATATGGCTGAGTCCGTGGAGCATTCTGTTTTGAAACCCATCTGATTGTCTTTCGTTTTCAATTGGGGTCCGACTTGGTCTAAGAGAACTCGTTCAAATATTCTGGCGGTCGCTGTGGCGATGGATATCGGTCTGTAATTTTCCTGTAAAGTTATGTCTGTCAGTTTAGATTTTACTATCGGTATTATGATTGTCTTTGTCATGTCTTTGGGTAGATAACCACTCTTTATGATATCGGTAAACAATGTTGCCAGTAGTTTCAGAATCGCTACCCCTGCATGTTTGACATCTAATTTTATTATTTACAAACAGAAAAACATACTAAGGTTGCTTCAGATAAACACACTTATATAAAAAAGCTTGAGCTTGGAGAAGATACGACTTTGCACGTAGAGGCCACTATATTGAAACACTTAACATTACATAATTTTACATTTACCATTTCACTCTCTATTACTCTTAATATTACATTTATTAGAAGATTAGTGGCTAAAGTGTAGTTGATATTATTTTTAAATTCTGGACTATTTTGGACCGGAGAATTTTTATGTATTGACTTTAAAAAGCTTACAATTTCTTAGTTGATTACATTTTTTATACGTTTAGTAAAAAGGTTTCTGACTATCTGAAAAGGTGAGTTTAAGTTTAGCTCTAAATTCTGTAGTGTTTGTGATCATTCCTAAATCATGTGGCAGTATTTATATATTAATGATCTCATGTTAGTATAGACTATAGAGGTACATTTGCCTATCATAATAACTGTCTGTCCAGATTTATAATAATAAAACGAACATTCGTTGTAAATTTATGAAATATTACTGCACAAAATAAGTCGATATACCAAAAAGCTTTATGGCATTAAGTATGAATTGATTCGACTCGATCAATTTATTCGAACTCGATTCGTTTCACGTCGAAAATAAAAGCAAATATAATTTCTGTGAATATGTGCGTGTCTAACAAACATAATGATGCATGCCGTGCTTACATACACATATTAAACATGTTAAATCTGTTTAAATTACAATATCTCAAAGTACTTGTATAATCTCATTCAGTAATTTAAGACTTATTGGGTAATATCCACGTAGGAAATCAGTTGACTTAGATCAGTGATGCACAACCTGCGGCCCACGAGCCCACTTGCACCAAATTACAAGCTTCATAAACATGTTGATCAATAGTTATTTTAATTTAACATACGACATTTCAAACCAAAATACGGCCAAAACTCTTCACTCGGACGTATCTGCAAAACTTACAACACCCTAGGAGATATTGTTATTATACACTGTACCCTAAAAAACTTAAAAAACACATTAACTTTACAATGTACCTAAATCTAAACGATACTTTTTTATTGTTTGTTTATTCTTTTCGTCTATCTTTTTTTAATAATAACTTTAATTATCCACTTTTTTCCTAACTTGTAGCCAAAAAGAAGATTATAAATGGAACTTCACTAGTTTATTTTATATTCAATTTAAATGTAAAATTAATTCACATGTACAACTGCATGTTCCATAAATAAACTCAAATTAAAAAAATGATTAAAAATAAGATTTTTTTACGGTTTCTCTTTTTTTGTCTGTGGCGGGCATCTTTATTGTAATGGCGTTGTCTCATGTTTTTTCGTTTGTCTGAAAATGTATAATAATAAAGTTAAATTAATTTTTCGTTATCTCGAAATGTAGCGAAATTATGAGCTTTCAAAGTGAACACTTTCACAGCGATTTTTTCGGCTGGGCTAAATACAGTTCCTACATTTATATGGTGCCGTTTTACGATTATCGTAATGGATTATATAAATTAAAACAGGATTTACCAACAAAATTTTAAGTAGTGTAAAAAATAGTCATTTGAAAAATATTTGTAGGTACCTACTGAATCACTATTCGCGACACTTGTACTTACATCCGGTCAAAAGTGTTGTGAACCTCTGATATAAAACATACTATGTCTCCAAGATTTGTCAATGAAGCAATGACTTTTAGAATATAATAGCGCCAAAGGCGACAATGTTTTTTTAATACAGATAAAATTCGGATTTATTTGAGGTCATCTTGTTCTGCATACAAATCATTTTGCGAATCAAATAATATGGAATCATTTTTTAGTTTAAAAGTGTATCTAGTACAAGGACGGTATTTTAAAGATTGTGACGTCGTAATTTATTTAAATTATAAGTTTTTAATGAGCTGTAATTATTTATTTATAATTAGTTTATTTTGTTTTTTGTTCACTGCATCCACAATGCCCATTGAAGGGACACCCCGGGCTGAAAAGAAAAATGTGTACATCTGTTACTTGTTATTTTTATTACTCGGTTTCGCCCGAGTTTAGATATAATTTTTTTTTATCTGTTTTCTCATTATGCAATTGAAAAATAAGGAACGAACATTTTTGAGTTTTGCCTTCTTTTGATAGATAAATAGACTTTTAAAACTCCATAGCTCGTAATGGAAATGAAGTACCGAGCCAAAAATAGTGGTAACGACCAAGAAATTCCATAAAATTATAACATGGTAATTTAAGAAATTTATAAATTGAGCTAGAATTCCTTCACAAAACACAAGAGCCTTGGCTCTTTACCCATTTTTATTTTACATTATAATACAGTGTAAAAATTATGTATTTAATGAAAATGTTATGTTTAAAAGGTTTAATTACTTTAAAAAAAACAAGCTTTCACGAATCTGCCCTGATGGTGAACCCTATAAGGCTGCCCGAAACGTTTGATATAATTCTCACAAATAAGCCAGACAGCCGTAAAATTCTGTCTTGGCACACACTACTGCTTCATTCAAATTCATACATTATGGTCTAATTGTCTAATACATACTCTTCTCTCTCGAGTATTTGATTAACTTGATCGTGCCATCTCTAAACTCTAGTCTATAAACAGTACAAAACAAATCGATATCCGCGTCTGTGCGCTTGTGCGCTTTGTTCTTCTAAACTACGCAACATATTTTGATAGTGTTTTCAATATCATTTAGAGATTTTTTCCGGAAGGTTTGTATATATAATACATGCATATTATATTTGTGTAAAGTAGTAAAAGTCGATGTTTTGTAATCAGGTGGTAAAAAATATATTTTCGTGCGTTTACATTGCTAACGCTGGCTAAACCTTATGAGATACATCAAAATAATGTACTACGGAATTGTATATCTTAAAAACGCCTACATAAAAGTCTGCGATGGTATATGTCTATCTCCTAATGATGTAATGGGTGCACGTCAGCTATCTGTATCTTATATAGCTAGACTGTCTACCCACTGGAAAAAATTGTTTATTTGTAGAGAAATAAACTATTTTTGCCACTTAGTTTTTGTGATGATCGTAAAAGTAAGATATTCCAAGTGAAAAAGTTATCTTCATCATTAGATTTATGATGCAATAAAGTTGGACGGTTTTATCGATTCGTTTATCAATAATATTTTTACGGTCACACTTCAACACATATTTCTATATCTGAACACAAATTATCTTTGATTTCAGCAGTGTTTCGTGACCAGATCTGAACTTCTGGATACTTCCCAATCTTTCTCTTCTTCATCCCTTTCTATGGTTAAATCCACACAAGAGACCCTGAGGAATATAATTTCATTCAGGGCCTATTTTATCTTTGGGGATGCAGTGTGGAGGGTTTTTTTAAGGAAAATGGTATGAAGGATAGGTCAAGAAAGACTAGATGGAGAGGTCAAAGGGTCTCCCAAACTGGCCTCTCCAGATCCGGCCCGCCACGCAGCAGGTGGGCAGGTGCATCCGTCGCCATGACCTGTCAACCAAGTGAGGTGACCAATGGCAGAGGTGTCGGTTATCCAATAAATGGTTCATCTCCCTTTCAAACCATCTTCATTAATATTATTCTTCTCTTTTAAAGCTTACTACGGATCCATTGGGGTTGCCGTAGTCCTACTTGCTCCGGGCGGTTGAGACTGTTGTGCTCTGTTCACATTTAAATAACACAATGTCATCAAGTTTTCAATAGATTCCCTCAAGTTCAAAACAACATACAGACTACCGTGGAAAATCGTTTGAATGTCAATAAATAATACAGTCTACTATTTTGCGATTCAAAACACTTTTTTATCGTTAATATTCAAAGATCTTTAACAAACATTTAGACGTTGCCAAAATATCAATTAGCTTCACAAATGATGTTCCAATCGACTACTCGAACCGTATCGTATCCGTTGAAAAAGAAGGTCATATAAGACACTTGTACTCCATTCGTAAATCTTTTGTCTTTTAAAATTATTACAGAAATTAACATGATGTGTATTCAACTGTTTATAAATTCGTGAAAAATATGTAAATTATTTCAAAAAAATTGTCTTGTTGGTCGCCGTCATGTTTTCGTATTTCGTGTGTTGCGTTTGTGTTGATAGTCAAACAAGAAAAACATAAGTTTTTTTGTTGGTTTTGACGTAGTTACGTACGTGTTTGTTCAGAAATAATACATTAATATTGAAGCAGCCATTTTCCGTTAAAAACAGTAACTGCGTCATTTGAATCTTTTTAAGCCATTTTGAATGAAAATGAAATAAAAAAAGGTATCACATTTATTAGCTACAGTTTTTCTCCCATCCATATCTCAATATCTTCGATCTATTTGAGCGATTGTTTATATATATATAATCTACTAATATTTATTTTACCATCGACTAAATGCTGTAGAAATGAGATTCCAGAAGGTGGTAAAACCATGTATGATCGTGTGATAAATGTGGAGATCCGCAAAGAATGCAAGGCTGATGTAAGCGTAATGAGTAAGATTAAGAAAGGATGCTTTGGGCATGTAGAACAAATCAACGAAGAAAGGAGTGTATGGAGAATATATGACGCAAATGTGAACGGTAGAATAAGTCGGGACGCCATAGGAAGATATGGCACGATCAAGTGAATCAGATACTTAAGTCGGGCTATGTCAAGAGTTAGAATAATAAACGAGTATCTAAGAGAAACGGTGTGATGGTTATATAGTTACATTTACCATATTATTTCAAATATCATTCCTCAAAACATTAATATGGAAACATAATTATTTATTTATTTAACGCCCAGAGGGCTTTTACATGGTTGGTAGTATAATTTTAATTTGACAGATACTTTAAAACATAAAAAATAAGAATAAAATTACATTTGATAAAAGCTATGCAACAAGTCATACAAACACAAGAAACAAAAACAGAAAATTACAGCTATTTGTAGGTTTACATGATGTGTTTAGGAGTATTGTTGAAATAAATGTTTTAAATGATCCACAAAACTTGCCAAGTTGGTATTGAATATGTCAGCATCACCCAAGTAATGATTTCCCATTGTGTGAAGTCGTTGTATCGGAGAGTGGGCAATGTAGTTACGCTTATGTGTGCTGCTGTAGAATATTGTATTTTGTCGTGTTGTTACTGTGGGTGTATGTATGTTTATAAGTTGCAGGAGTTCACAACAGTCGAATTTACAGTTAAGTATTTTGAATAAGAACGTTAAATCGTTTATTTTACGTCTATCTTCTATATTTTTTTTTTATTTTTTTTTATTATTTAACATTATAAATGATAACAATATGCAGACTTATAAATAATTTGTTCATTATTATTCTATTTCTCCATAAGTTGAGCTCCAGGAGCTCGTGTTTATGGGAGGAGTCTTTACATTTAGTTCTAATGATTTTTTAAACAATAATCAAAAACTTTTGAAATAAATACAAACATAATATTAACATAGGTACACAAATTAGAAAATTGTTTTTTTAAAGATAATTAAAATAATTCATCTTTTTACAGATTAAGTAAGCGTGAGGAAATTAAGGGTACAATATATCAAGAAAAATTTAGAAAAGTAGTTTTTTTTTAAAGACAATCAAATTAATATATATTTTTTACAGATTGAGTAAGTGTAAGAAAATTAGGGGTACAATATATCACTATCCAATTTTAGGGACTTAATTAACTTTTTGAATTGTTCATAATTCACAGTTTCGGTTACACTAATTTTATTTTTGGACAATAATATATTGTACCATCTCACACCTAAATACGAATAGTGGTGCTGAGCCGTGGTCGTTCTAAGCATAGGAATGGCTATTAAGCCATTTGTTTTGAATCTATTGCTTATGCTATCTGAGGGGTGAATTTTATAAATAAAATATTCTTTATAAATTTGATATAAGGCGATTCTCTTATACAATTCTGTTATAGATGGTACATTAAATTCCTGAAATATCTCTAAAGTAGGGGAGTCATATGGTTTTCTAAGGATGATTTTTATAATTATTCTTTGAATTGTAATTATGGGCTGTAAAGAAGCCTTAAAAGCCCCTCCCCACCCAATAATCCCGTACTGCAATAAGGACTGAATTAATGCATAATAGACAATTTTGATAGTTTTCTTATTTAAAATATTTCGTATATTATAGAAAATATAGATAAGTTTTCTTATTCTTTCAACAGTGAGATTAATATGGTCTTTCCATTTAACATTTTTATCTATTAAGATACCAAGATATTTTATATTGGATTTATGATTTAGTTTCGCGCAGTCCGTATTACATGTACCGTCATTTACACAGTTTTTAGAATGAATTGTTATGTTAATTAGGTTATTTGGCACATCTTCTTGTAGAGTGAAAGGAATACAATATGTTTTTTCTGTGTTAAGTGATAATAAATTGCCATCGAACCAATTTTTTATAACCTTCATATCCTGATTCGCTGCATTGGTAATTTCGTTCCATGTCTTTTTTTCGATAATTATTGCAGTGTCGTCAGCAAAGGATATAAGTTTACCATTAAGTGATAATTTAAACATATGGTTAACGTAAATTATAAATAAAATTGGTCCAATAACAGTCCCTTGGGGAATTCCAAATTCTAAAGTTTCATCTACGCTAAGTGAGTTATTAAGTTTTACTTTTTGGTTTCTTTGAGTTAGATAGCTTTGCAGCCAATACCTTACCTTACCAATAATACCGATATCATTTAATTTATTAATTAGTTTTGTATGGGAGATACTATCAAAAGCCTTACGTAAATCAATGAAAATGCCAAGGCATTTATTTTTTTTATCTAATGCACGGTATATAGTTGAAGTTAGTTCTGCAATGGCATCATGAGTGCCTAGTTTCTCTCTAAATCCAAATTGGCTAGGACTAATTATTTTATTATTTTCAATATAGTATAAAAGTTGCTTTTTTACGATCTTTTCGAAAATTTTTGCAATGTTTGAGACAACAGATATGGGTCGATAGTTTGATATTTCTTCAGGGCTGCTAGATTTAAAAACGGGTGTTACAATAGATTTTTTATAAACGGAGGGGAATATTCCACTATTTAAACTAATATTTATAATGTGTGTAATTGGAATTAATAATTCATTATAATTTTTCAACATTTCTACTGTGACTCCATCAAACCCTGGTGCAGATGCACCTTTTAATTCACTTATAATATTTTTTATGTCATCTGTTGTTACCGGTTTGAAAACTGACAGATTATTTTGTTTGTGACAGTCCTTTTCGAAATTATCTATTTTATAATTTTCATCAATCCGTGTAGCTAAATTTTGTCCGACGTTAGCGAAATATTTATTGAAGGCATTAGCACATTTTGTCGGTTCCATTAGGGCATTAATAGAATTTTTTCCGATATTAATTTTTTTAATTTGAGTTTTTTTGTTTTTTCTACTATTTATTTCATTTATTGTTTTCCATATATGTTTTACATTTTGTTTAGCCACATCAATTTCATTTTTGTAAAAGTTTTCTTTAGTTGTTTTTAGTAAACAGGTTAATTTGTTCCTAAATTTTTTATAATCTGTGTATATTTTTTTATCTAAGGGAAATTTCTTTGTCAAGCGATATAACTCTTCTTTTTTTCTAATAGACACGATTAAGCCATGTGAAATCCATGGTTTTATTTTTTTGAATTTTGATTTAATTTTTATGGTTTTAATATCTGTTGATGCTGTAATATAATTGCATAGTATATTATCAAAAATATTTGCGCATGTTTCAGCACATGTTGATTCTAATACGGAACGCCATGTTTCTGTTTTTATTTTTAGGCTTAATTTATGATGGTTTAGTGAATTTTTTGTAAAAGTATTGCATTTTGAATCAATATAATTATTAATATTAAGTTTTTGTATATAGATGCAAGTGTGATGATCAGTAATATTATTTTTTAGTATTATCGTGTGTAATTTGTCGGTATCTTTAGTGTTACTCCATATGTGGTCGATACAAGATGGACGTTGACCCGTAATTTCTCTAGTATATTTATTTATACACAATATGAAATTCATTTCCGTCATATAATTGATAAATTCAGTTTTTATTCTGTTACTATTTTCGTTTGAAACATCTATGTTGAAATCGCCGATTATTGTTATGTTCTGTTTATTTTTTTTTGATAAGATAATGCTTCTCAATTCATCCATAAATGTGTACTCGTTTGATCCGTGTGTTCGGTAAATTGCAATAATATTAAAACACATTTTATTTACATTTAGATTAATATCTAAGCAATTAACTCGCTGCATAGGTACTTCTTCCACTGCGATGTTTGAATAGCAAGATTTAACAAATACAACAATACCACTATTTCTATTAATAGCACAAGATGTTGCGAAGTAGGTATATTCTGGTATGCAAAATTTATTGTATACGTTGGTGAATGCTTCCGTTAAAACTATAACGTCCGGTTTATGATTTAGTAAATTAATTGAGAGTAAAAATTCATTGAAATTTTGTTTCATTGATCTGATATTTAAATGGAGTACAGAGAATGAATTTGTTATTTTATCCACGATTTTATTACAATCTTTTAAAGTATGACAAATATATTCTGAAATATTAAGCGTTTTATCTAATTCCTCAGTGAAGAAATTATTCATTTTAAAAGAAATAAGGAAATAATATTGTTATAACTAATTGTCAAAAATGAATTTGATTTTGATGACAAACTATAAATTAGCAGCATATGTTCACGGATAATATCAAGGTTGACTTGAAATAGTTTTGGTGACAATATTGAACAACTTAGCATTATATTACTAGTGATGATATTATGAAGATGATACATACTATGTAGTATATTAATTTTGTTTTGTATAAATAATATTTTACAAACATTAACACTTTGAGAGTAGGCTAATATTTTAATGTTGTGTTTTTGTCTTAAAATTTTACAGAAATAGTTAATTAAATATTTTTTGGATATTACTGATAAATCGTTATCTCTTCGATGGTAGATTAATAACATTGAAATGTTTCTCAATTGTTCGAAAGTTTTAATATTAATAGCTAAATTGTGCGAAAAGTCAGAAAAGTGTGAAAAGTCAGAAAAAAAGCGTATTTGAAACAAAAATATAAAATTTGGTATTGAGTTTTTAATCTTGTTAAGAATTTTAAAGTTAGTTATTAAGAATGTTAAAGTAGGTACATACCTATTCATAATTTATACGCCCTTGGGCAATAGTCATCATTTTTTTTAAATACATACAATTTTTGCTATTTGCTTTATGATTTGTATCGTTTGTTGACTTGAAAGTGTTGTTTTGGAAATCACAATTTTTGCATTTCTCTTCTTTGTTTTTATTGGGACAGTCTTTCCAAGGATGGTCCATGGCGCAGTGCAGGCACGAAGCATTCTTGTCCTTATTAAAGCAGTTGACAGCTGAATGTCCAAATCTCAGGCAATGGAAGCATTGCATTATTGGATTAGCATCCTCCACCCGCACTCTGTGGTATCCAATATTAATTTTCTCTTTAGATATGAGATATTTCCTAAGTTTTCCACTTGTTTCGACTATATAGTTTGTAAGATTGTTTTGTCCTTTTGGTTTAAGCATTTTTACTAATTTTACTGAGTTTTTCGGATTTTCATCCATGATGATTTTAATTCCATCATTTTGGGTTATTAATGATTCTATTATTTCTTCTTCTGATAGGTCGATAGGTAGGTTTCTGATGAATAGTTTAGGATTTTTTTTTTCTAATTCTTTCGCGATCATAGTATTTTTGAAGACTATATTTATTTCTTCTGTTAGTTTTTTTGCGTGATCCTTTTTGGGGCAAGAGATGATTAGTTTCTTATTTGATGCTTTTTGTACTCCATTTACTGCAATCCCCAAATGCGATGTTTTAATTTTTTTAACTATCATGTCTCGAATATCATCAGATGTTGTATTAGTATTTTCACTTGCAATTATTAATGAGTATTTGGCCTCTGGTATAGGTATTGAGAGGGTTGACTTGTTGTACGTAGTATTAGTTGATTCCTTTTTTTCCTTTAAATAATTTTCAAATTTTTTTGAATGTTTTTCTTCATTTAATATAAGTTTATTTTGTAGCTCAATTATTTTTTCTTGTAGTTGAAGTTTTTCCTTGCACCATATTTCCTCTAGCTGGTGTATATCTTGTTCTATGTTACTCCTTTGTTTTGCCTCTTTGACAGATGAGCATTTTCCTATTTCAATTTTAATTGAGTCAATTAATGATTGGACACTTCGGTCCATAATGAGTTATTTTTTTTGCGGGCTGTCTGGTGACTAAACGCAGCCAGCCTGCTTTATTTTTGCAACAACAATATGTTAAACTGGGTATCACTGTGGTTTGTGGTTACTGAGTTTATCGAAATGCTTACTGTGGTAAAGTCAATGAATCCACCTGGAATTGAATTTGGCGCATTGTGACAAGCGATCGCTCAAAAAGTTTTTGCAAATTTGCCATAATATGCCAAAAATCACTCGAGTGTATAAACATGTTAATATAAATAAGAATGTGTGGCGTGTTGGTTTGTTTTTTTTAAACACAAATCGCGCACAAAAGTGTTGCCATGATCGCTCACCCCTACTACTGCAAATCTCATCTACACACAATCTACCTATCTGCGCAGCGTCTTTGTTTTTTTCCTATACACTAAACGCACAACTTTCATTGGCTCCGCTTCTTTTATAGTCGGTGCAGTTTGGTCGTAGCTCGGCGGCAGTAGGCACACTTCCATACCGTATCTCACATTGTTCACTCTTTCCAATTAATCGGTTAGTACTTTGCTTGTGTTTAATTTTATCTCGTAAAACCAGTGAGTTTTAGGGTGGTTAATTGTAACAGTTTGCATTGCTACGTTTTTTTTTTTAAATCATTCTTTTCAAGTTTTATTTGTAGAACTCCATTTCAATTTAAAGTTGTTTCTTTTATAAATTCAATAATATTATTATTAATTTTATTATACTTTTGAAGTTTTAGTGATGGATGATTTATTATTTTGCACCCTTGTATTAATTTTCGTAGTTTCGATCTTATACCTAACATTTTCGAACCGATTAATGACCGAGTGGTTCCACGTTTAGTCATCCATGGTTTCACAAATACTGCTTATAATGATGTTAGTAGATGGAATTTAAAGATTGTTAGTTATTCATTACCCGAGAACGTTTGCCAATGAGGTAATTTCACCATACCTTTAAAATGGATGGAAGATTTCAAGTTCATTTTTCTAATTCTGATCATCGTTCTAAAAGTGTATGTTTTGATACTTTTATTAACAATATTATTGATTTGCATATTCCTAAATGGTTTGAACTGGCTACAACCTCATTATGACGTAGAAAACGCTATGTCACCTACGTTAGCCGGCGTGACGTCAACAACGCCGTCTTCATGAACAAAAACGGTCATTTCGTTTTGGCACATATCAAAAATGGAACATTTTAAATCGTTATAGAAAATTTGCTCGTGAATATAAAAATAAAATTAAAATTACATGATTATCGCAATTTTTTCCTCGTTTTCAATTGAAAATACCTTATTGGGATTTGTTGTATTATGTTACAGGAATTTTAATTTTAATTTTATTTTATTTAGGAAACAAACAGTCATTTATATATATTTAGCATATATATATGTATTTCGCATAAACAGCAATTATTTACAATATGTCTACCAATAATGTTCCATTAATTCTAGTCGTAGATTCAATATTTTCACCTATACAATATATTATTTATAAATGACAAAGAAATATAAAGAATAAACATTATAAGGAATTACAAAATGTTATAAAAACAATTAAAGACAGTTAGTTGTAATACAGTTTTTGCATGATTATAATAATAACAATAAGATAAACTAAGATGATAGGATTATTTCACAAAATAAAAAATTAAGTTATCAGTTTAGTAAGCAGCATTTAATATGTTTTCAAGTTCCAGGTGAAAATGTTTACATCTCTAGAGGCATTGTGAGTTTTACAGATACGTCCTATTAAAGAGTTTTGCGCATATTTGGCTTTACAGTGTGGTGTTCTAAATAAGTCGTTCGATCTGGTGTTGTGTTCAGGGCAACGAAATGCAATATTTTCTAGCAGATATGATGAATCAACAAGACTGTTCACGATTTTGTATAAGAACAGGGCATCAGAAAATTTTCTGCATTTATATAAAGCGGTAGGGTCAAACCGATGATCACTAAAGCGATACGATGGGTGTTTAATAAATTTGGATTCTTCTTCGATGGCGCTACAGCCCATATCGAGCTTTGGCCTCCTGCAACAGTCGCCTCCAACTCCTCCTTTCCTCAGCGGCTGACTTCCAGTTTGTCACCTGGAGAAGCTGTGCTGCATCCCCTCTTACCTCATCTTCCCACCTCAGTCTGGGTCTTCCCACTTTTCTCTTTCCACCTGGGTGACCAGTCAGAATTCTTTTTGGGACGCGTGTATCCGGCATTCTCTGTACATGCCCAGCCCATCTCAGCCTGAGGAGTCTCATGTGTGCAAAGATGCTAGGGGCCTTATACTTATATATATATGATGAATCAAAAAGACTGTTCACGATTTTGTATAAGAACAGGGCATCAGAAATTTTTCTGCGTTTATATAAAGCGGTAGGGTCAAACCGATGATCACTAAAGCGATACGATGGGTGTTTAATAAATTTGGATTGGATATTTTCAATACGATCAATGTATGTTTGATATTGAGGATTCCAAATGACTGAGGAAAACTCGAGTTGTGACCTTACATATGACAATTATATATATATATAGCAGAATTAGTGTGGGTGCTATGGCGAATGGCTTTTTAATGCGTATAATAAATCCCAATTGCTTATAAGTTTTTTCTAAAATATGTTAAATACGGACCTTAAATAACATTTTACAATCTAGCAGTACTCCAACTGATGGAAAGTACCTTCCTTGCTATTTAAATGTGGTCACAAAACACGGCTAAAACTCTTTAATGCAACAAAGTTTTAATTATGACTGGTGATCTTTCACCAAGGTGAAGGTTCCACTCTGGAACGCGCAGCATACGTTTATATTCTAATATCCTTTTCAAATTACTATAAGCATTAATTACTCGCCTGAAATATCCATACAAATTTAAAATATCTCCCGAGTATAAATAAATGCCGCCGACGGGAATTGAACCCGCACCTTCTGATGTCCGGTCAGTTGCTCTGGACCACTGAGCTACGTCGGCTTTTCCCAACCCGGAAAATAATTCAATTTTACAAGTACTTCAATCGACAATTACTGCTTATTATATTTTTTCACCTGTAAACAACCAACCAACTTATTTTTGCAGGAAAGGCTTTGTTAGTGCTGAATTTCCCACTAGATGGCGTCGAGACATATCATATCTACATTTGTTGGTGAAATATTTTGACTTCTCAAATATTATTATTTTTTAATGATAAATAACTATTAACTAACGTTTACAAGAGAAGGTTTTTATGCATAGCACAAAGGATAACAAATAATTTATTTTAATTTATCAATAAAAAAAATAATAATATGCCTATGTTTAATATTGATGGACCATAGAAGGCTCATGAATAATAATAAGAAGAAGAAGATGTTTGGGTTGGTTGGGTTGATTAGCCTCTGGTTATAAAATTCCTTTTTTGTCGCCTGTTGATATTTTAATCTAATATAATGAATCGCTGCTTGTACACAGAACAAGTCTCGGTATTTTGTAACCATTCATTAGGTGGGCAGTACCCGCAGCGATGATGAACTCTGGGAAATTCGATGCAAAAAATCTGCGGATAATCGATAAATAACAGGACTGATTTTTAAAGACGCAGTAAGATGCTTCGTAGCAGATAATGTTTATAAAATACCACTGTTTAGCGTGCCTAATCAACATGTTATTCTTATGCTACGTATACATCTGCGAGCCGAACTGCCGAACTGAACCTCAACTTATGGGAAAGAAACGAAGCAATCGCAAATGGCGCGAAACTTCGCTTGTAGTTGATTCGTTGCTTTTCCGTAATTCTTGGTACGGTTCGCGTTTAAGTTCGGAAATGTATACGTACCATTATATTTGTAAAGCGATAATGTATTTACCAATCATGTAAAACCGCACAAGAGTCCCAAAATGCTCCCAACAATCTGGAGTCAGTGAGTTTATGGCCAATTATGTTGTTGGGTATATTGTGATGTTGAAGGTAGTTGGGGGGGGGAAGGAGACGGGGAAGATGAAGGTGGGGAAGTACATGGCTATTCAGATCTGGTCACCAAACATGGCTAAAGCCATTTCAAGCGACGTTTCAATTCAGAATGGTGGTCTTGCACCAGCGCGATACTGAGAGTATCTTCCATTCTGGTCGAGTTATTAAGGATATTTAAAAACGTTATCACTAACGACAAAATACAATATTCTACAGCAGCATACATAAGCGTAACTACATTGCCCACTCTCCGATACAACACCATGGGAAATCATTACTTGGGTGATGTTGACATATTCAATACCAACTTGGCAAGTTTTGTGGATCATTTAAAACATTTATTTCAACAATACTCCTAAACACATCATGTAAACCAACAAATAGCTGTAATTTTCTGTTTTTGTTTCTTGTGTTTGTATGACTTGTTGCATAGCTTTTATCAAATGTAATTATTTTCTTATTTTTTATGTTTCAAAGTATCTGTCAAATTAAAAGTATACTACCAACCATGTAAAAGCCATCTGGGCGTTAAATAAATAAATACTGTACATTAAATTCAAAACATTATGATGAATAAATAATACGACGCTATTTTTAAGAATATTCTAAGATAAAGCTTCTCGGTTTACCCGCATAACGTAGTCCTTAAAAGGACTTTTTATTTCCTGACGTTTCAGACAGATCTCACTGTCCATCTTCAGAGTCCTTATGTCTTGAATTTTGTTTCAAACTGAACGCTTTCGCGTGTCTGTTCGGTCCAGAAGTCCAAGTCCGGTCAAGTATCTTGACTTCTTGTATCTTTGTATCACTGTATATATAATGGCTTTAGCAATGTATTATGACCAGATCTGAATAGCCTGGTACTTCCCCACCTTCCTATTTCCTATCTCCTTCCCCTCCCCACTACCTCTAGCCTCGTAACATACCTGAATTAGGGATTCCGTAATCTCACTTGCTCCAGGCGGTTGGAACAGAAATCTACTTACGAGCAGTTACGACTCTTATTCGGATTTCAACTTCGCAAATATTCAATTATGATAATATGTGATAGATTTTGACTGGTTTGCACCAGTCATTTAATTGAATATCTCAATTCTATCAAGTGTCACCGAAAAGGCGGGCAGAGACGATAGAAATTCCGTGAACAGACAAGATAAACAATTTAATGTATCAAGTTCTTCATCGAATGAACAATAATACTTACGAATTTGTACAGGCTATAAAAATTAGAAAACTCTAAAATATTGGTCATTATTATGAGGAACTACAAGTACAATGTGATCCAATTATCCAGGGGAAGATTGATGGAATACGTAGCCAGAGAAAACCTATGGCTACGAAATTACGATTGTAATTCCAGGTTGCAGTCTTCTGGGTGAATATTGAGGTGTTTTTTTCACAAAAAATGTAAATTATCCGATTATTATCAATTATTATAAGCCTGCTGATATTATAAGCCAATGTCTGTTTGATTCGACCAAAATCAGAATACGATCTACGAACGAATATCAGGCAGTGATGGCATTTTTGTTTGCTTTGCGTAAATATTACTATGCCAACACTATATTTGATCTTTTTTTTGAGCAATTGACTATTTGGACAGATCTAATATTTTGAAACGTGTAATACGTGAATTTGAACAACTGCTTCGCAAACTAAATATTTAAAAGATTTAACCTTGAAAAAGGACGAGAAACGTGGAATGATGTATTCATTTAATTAGCAACGGTCTTTGCGAGAGTTTTAAAGCCATTTTCAGGAGATTCATCATGCTTTGAAATAACATCACATAATGGAATAACAATTCATCAAATTTCAAAGTTGATTTTTAAGTTCTGTGAAGGTTCTATTCAAGTTATTTAATCATTTCAGTTTATAAATGATATTACAACAGAACTTGAATAGAACCTTCACAGAACTTGAAAATCAACTTTCAAATTTGATGAATTGTTCAAATTCTGCGAAACAACCCGTCGATAGCATCGAAACTTGAATAAAATTGCAACGGGTATTCGAAGTGCAAACTTTTGACTCGATAGACAAATGCGCAGAACATAAACCATTGAGAAGGAAGACTGCGAGGCCTTTTTCATACAAAACTTTAATTTGGATTTGAGGCTAAAATACCCAACATAAAACATATTATCGTTTTTAATATTAGCACGCTCCCTCTAATATTCGTTAATTATTTAAATATCTCCCTATCAAACCACCTTTGAACCCTTACTACGAGGCCTTAATGGCCTATGTATATATCATAATTTAATACACAAATAAAAATAGCACATATTTATACTAGAGATATTCTAAACCTAAACCAAAAATATTATTCAGTTTCGTTTAGTATTTTGGCTTCAAATCCATATTTAAATATTGTTCAGTTTGGTTTAGTATTTTGGCTTCGAATCCACATTTATATATTATTCAGTTTTGTTTAGTATTTTGGCTTCAAATCCATATTTAAATTTTGTTCATATTATGACGGTGACCGGATAAATCATCACAAAGATAATTCATCACATCTTTAAAAAGTTATATAAAGTCATGGAAAGTGATGCAACAAAAACTTTATTAACTGGGTTAAGTAGGTTAGGTTAGGTTTGGTTAGGTTAGGTTAAATTTGGTTAGGTTAGGTTTTTCATCGTATCTAATGACTTTATATCACTTTTTAAAAGTGTGTTGAATTGTCACTGTGTTGAGTTATCATGGAACCATTATGACAAGTTTGCAAAACGTCTTTAGTGATCTCTTGCCATAATGCGCCTAATTTATAGAACTAATAAAAATACGTATAAAATATGGGTGAAATCTAGGTGGATGCAATGACTTTAAACAGCAGTAAGCAGCTCGTATGTTTCCATATTAATATTATTTATTTAAAAAAACATACGGCACAACATGTGCCACTAACATAGGTATGAAGTTACAAAGTATAAAGGGTAATAAAATATAAAAATACAAAAGACAAAAAGGAAAAAACTTGTTGAGAAAAAAAAGTGGCAAGAAAATGAGGAATAATACTGACTAAATCGAATGGCCAAATCGAAAACTAAGCATCCATCGCTCGAGTGGTTATAAAGTTATTGTAATATCTACTTTGGTAGCTTAAGTTTAAAATTATTAAATATGTTAAACGCATTAGACGTAAATAAAAAAAATTACAGAATAGTTCTTAGGTACGTTGTTGTAAAAAACTGTTTATACAATAGTACCTAAAGTTTTTACTAACATCTTTTTTGGCCAAATGGTGCCTTTGGTAAAGATTTGCAAAATGTTTTTTGATTTTATATATTTATGAATTAGTTATTAGTATTAGTTAATACAATCAACAATTTTTGTATCGTACAAATTTAAACAGATCACCGCTAAAAATCGAAACATTGCTTAAATCAACGTCGTAACCTTACTCTTTTCCATATTTTTTGCTTCCTCACTCTATTTAGCCTCACAATATACCTCGATTGGGGATTCCATAGTCTCACTAGCGCCGGACAGTTGAAAACGGTTAAAAAATATCTCTTACTCAAGCTACAATAACTACTTGATATGGAATAAAATCTCAAGGCATTTACGATCCAGATTGACCCCGGTTGAGAAAGGGTTAAAACATAATTTGAATCATCACCGATCGACACAATCATGAAGATACGTATTATGTTCGAGTAGGCCCGTAAAACAATCTCTAGAGCCGTAAGTGTTGCAACCGGGATTTGAACCCGCGACCTTCTACTGACCAGACGAGTACTTTGGCTTTTAGCTTATGAAATTAAAGTACTCACCTGCGAACCTTCAAGAAATAATTAACCTGCCTAAACTTTAAATAATATTGTTTTGTAATGAGGCCATCTTATATTGTGTTACTATGTACGTGCTAAAGTTAACATGTTATATTGTGAAAGAAACCTGTAAAACAAACGGAATTAATCCATTTGGTAACCTTTTAAGACTTTAAAGGCATCAGGCAGCAATAAACTAGCGCTACTGATTTAAAAAACAATAATTATTAGATATATCTTAGCATATAAGTACATTTTAATTGGGGTTTTAATCCCTTAATCACGCAATCCCGCATCCTGCAATCCCGCAAGATTTCAGCAATATCTGATCCCGAGGATTTTCATTTGAAGGATTTGCGAGACTGAAAAAAATATTAATCAATTTACACGTTAGCATTATTACACGGTATTTGACCTCGTTCACAAATTTCCTAATTTATTCTGTTTTTTAGCCATTCGTCTCCAGTTCTCATGTCTTCTCATCTTGCACCAATCTTCTTCTACCCTGTCAGTTCATTTCTTCTCCTGTCTGCCTCTGGGTCACTTACTAGAACTAGAACATACTAGAACACCAATTTGTCATGATTTTCAGTGTCCTTGTCGTCTGTCATTATTTCTATTTAGTCAAGCTCACTGTGTCCAGCAAGCTCTTCTTCGTATTACTCGCTATACTCAGATGAGCTCAGACACATAACTTCTTTTAAGCTAGAATTAAGTTAGCGTATCAGAAACTAGGCTAAATGTACAGAACCACGAGTGTAAAACTTTTCTCTCTGTAAAAATCACAAGAGCGTTCTAGTATTGAGTTTGACAGCCCTCTCTGATCTGGCACTCTTAAAAATACATAAAAAAACCCTCGACTGTCTGCATCAAGTCAGTGGCATTCTGTTTGACAGATTCTCTGAAAGAAGACTGGCGGAAATGTGTTGGTGAATTTTTTGTTTTATCTTCTTATGGAAGGCATTCTGGAAAGCCAGTATTAATAGTCAAGAGAAAGCAATAAACCATACACGATTCACAAGAAGTGCCGAATTAAGAGTAGTCTATTTCAACGACTCTTTCTTATGTTCCACTCGTTTTGAGTTCACAGGATCTGCAATGATCAGACTCAGACCCATTAACTCCTCAACTCCTCATCCTGAAAAGATTCTGAGATTTGAGAAAATGGAAATATTTAAAGATGTTTCCAATTTCTATAAGACTCTCTTGTCTTGTCTCTAATCTCACTTGTCTACCCATCACCGAAGAGACATAGCGTGAGATATTTCTAATTATGTTGATTATGCACACTTTGCCCCGCTGTTGTTTAAAAGAGAAAAGTTTATTATCATCCTCTCTACAAAGAGCGTAACTGACACAAGGTCATGGTATAAAGGTATAAAGTATCTCACATCGACTGAATTAAAACTCTTTGGGAATATGATTGACGGTATTCTCATCAAAACGGCATAATTTTTGTCAATTTTCCATTCCCATGAGAATACTGAATACGTCATTTGTGATACCGTGGGTGTGCTGACCAAAAACACTTGTTAAATCAAATGGTCTATATTTGTGTAGTCACGGTCAAACTAAACTAATATTGATCTTGACATTTGGCATTTATTGTAAATAATCGTTGATCATTTCTTCATTGAAACAGACAATCTAAGAGATTTGGACGATATTGACTACATAATTGTAACCGACTGCAAAAAAGGTTATTACAAAACAAATAGAAATTGTTTTTGATTTAAATTGCAAAGATCAAATATATGATTCTGAAGAATTAAAAACATTTCCTGAATTTCGTGAATTTCAAAAATTTCATCTAATTCAAGAATTTTAAAATTTCGGGAGAAGATAAATTTGTGACGGTTATTGTCAATCTAAATCCAAGAAAACTGGTATATATGATTCGCTAAAAATGTTTGTTTTCTCTACAATTGTGTGGTTGCACAGTTGTATTTTAATCCAAGATCATTTCGTTTAAGTTTAGTACTTAGACCTACCCAACTATCAATATTACAGTTTGTCCAAAAGTGTGTCAATGAAATGCTCACAAAACAAAGGAGGCTGCGGGTTACAGGTGTTTTTCAGAAATTCAATTGAAAGTATTTGTTGAACGTAGGCGAGGTAAATTATATGGATCATAGAAAAATCGAGGAGTGTTTATGAGGGGTCATTCTAAAACCGAAAGCATTTAAAAAAAATACTTTTTAGGTATTACAGAATATAATATATTAATAATAAATGTTTTATTATCATAACAAATAGAGATATTGGTATCTTCACTGGGATCTCCCGTGGTGAGGATTTCATTTGCATATTATTAAAATTTTGTAGTATTAATAACACGAAAGTAATAAATATATTATTTAGTGTTTTTTCTGAAATAATTATAAATATATTAAATTGTGTTTTTAGTGCCGTTGAGTGGTTTTGGTTTCAGTCTGTTAATATACATTTTTTTATTTCTGATATCCCTATGTTTTGTATCCAGCTTTTCATTTGAGATTTAAATATTATAATATTATTTCTTCATATGAAGCGGTTACTTTGTGATGTGACATTATAATTTAAAATTAAATAATAACTTTGTAAACATCACTTATAGGTAAATACTTAATGCCGACCAGGTTTCGCTACAACCGTAGCTTCATCAGGACAGTATAATACTATTATACTGTCCTGATGAAGCTACGGTTGTAGCGAAACTCGGTCGGCATTAAGTATTTACCTATAAGTGATGTTTACAAAGTTATTGTTTAATTTTATATTATAATATTGTTGTGGGTTTTGAATGAGAGTGGGATTTTGTCGTAGAGCTTAGTAGGCTTAAAGGTCAAAAGTCGCCACTCGGTAATCGATAAATCCTGTGATAGATAAAAAAATAACAGGTGAAATTTGCATCATTCATATGAAATCAGATTCATTAATAAAATTGAATCAATTATGTTTGATTCACCGGATAGAATTAAACCGTTTATCTCAATAAAAATATATTTTGTTTTGAAAATTTGCGTAGAATAAACCTTGTAAATTATTATGTATTATAATACAAAAATAATCAATTTTGCATTACAATGCCAATACGTGGAAGGAAAGAGCTGTATATATTTCCTCCAAGGAAAGGACAATGAATTTCTTTACCGTTTTAGGGACGCGTTGCATTCATTTAGTACCCAGTTCGGAAATAATTCATTTCTGAATTAATTCATTTGATGCATTCGATTCTTTTCATCTGTGTCTATCAATTTGTAATAAGCTCAAATAGATTGCAAAAATCTGGTTTAACTGGGATATTATATCTCTACACGAGGTTTGATTTGATTTATCAATATCTTTTAATTTCATTTAAGAAAACAGGTAAATTTAATTAAACACGCGTATCTATAATTATAATGAGGTAATATCATCTTAAGTTTAATATTTCATATATAATTTGGACATTAACATAATTAGAAACATCTTTGATTGGTCCCAGCCGAACCAACGCAAATTAAATAATGTTAATCTTGACATATACCGCGACGGCCATCTTGGAAAGCGAAAGTCGTCATCGCAGAGTCAAGTCTATTATACATTCGTTCAGTATGTTAATGTGACATATTAAAAGTGACTTTATTAGCTTTTACGTGCACGCATCTAATCTCCTCAGGAGATTGATTAATTAACGGCAGATTAGAAAATAATATATGACCTTAAGAACGGGAATTGTTAATTGATTATCGACGTTATACAATACATGCAAGTGTATAGTTAAGTTAGCCTCCCTTTATGCAATTTTTGCGTGCTTTCGTGGTCGAGGGGTAAGGCTCTCGATTAGCAAGCTGGAGGTCGCGGGTTTGAATTCCGGCGTGCGCAAGTGAATTTTATATGATTAATTTGTGTTATTTCACAAATTACTCATTTAAAATAATATGTAGTATATTTGCGGCAAGTTCCAGAGTTCAAGATACTCGAAGTATCGCCCTTGTGTAAGAACACCATTCGGAATTAAAACGTTGCTTGAAATGGCTTTGGCCGTGTTTGGCGACCAGATCTGATTGGCCAGGTACTTTCCCACCCTCCCCTTACGATCTCCTTACCCCCCCGCTACCTTCAGCCTTGCAAAAAACCCCAATTAGGGATACCATAGTTTCACCATAGTTCTTTCCACGTCGCTTTTTCCACCCCAAATGTTACACAGACCGCATTTCTATATCATTTTCTTTCCACCCCAATATTTCCACTGCCGTTCTTTTGACTACCGTTATTTCCACCGCACATTTTTTTCTCTTCATTTCTCACATTTCATTTCTTTTTTACTCTTTCTTTCCAATACTTACTGTTTAACGCACCACCCAAAACTCCTCAAATATCATAGATAACATTATTGTATGCAAAAATAATCACGAAATTCGAGTTAAAAACTAAAAAATTAAAAAAATCGCATTCCACCTTCTACTATAATGAAGAACAAAAATTACTAATTAAATAGTAATTTAACCGCCTCCGTGGTCGAGGGGTAAGACTCTCGACTATGAATCCGGAGTGCACGGTTTCAAATTTTATAAAATTAATTTGTATTGTTTCATAATTAATCAATTAAAGATAATGATAGTATACATACTCTCAGTATCACCCTGGTAATACACCACCATTCAGAATGAAAATTTTGCTTGAAATGGGTTTAGCCGTATTTGGTGACTAAATCTGAACAGCTAGGTAATCTCCCACTTTTCTACAACCTTCAGCATCACAAGATACCACAATTGGGTATGCAATAATCTTACTGCCTTTAGACAGTTGGGACGTTGGGAGCAGTTTGGTCTCTTGTGCGGTATTCCCAAATATATATATATATATATATATATATATATATATATATATATTTTAATATCAACAATTTACCCAAATTCTTCGAAGTATAGTTCACACATTAACTCAAAGCACACATTATTTATAGCAATTTATTTACGACACCCATCAAACTCCACTTACGTTTCCAAGATCTTTAACGTATTTGCTTAAGTTTACGAACTGTAAAATGAATATTAATTTAATACAAAAAAAAAACTAAATGGCGATATTAATAGTTCCACAAAAACACTCAGATCGAACCATAAAACCATGAGTTAAGAGTGACAGGCGATCAAAAACTTGATACTTAGAAAATTAGCAACTTTATAATCATATACTTTATTGTTTTAAAGATCTTGATAATTTTTTGCTAATTTCTGCGATTACAGTACCGTACTTACAAGTAAAATATATATTTTTTTAATTTTACGTATTTCATAGATACGTAAAAAAATCATCTCGTAGAAACGACCCGTTCCATTCCTTGCCGGCGCTGTCAACGGAGTGAACATCGTTTCTAATTAAGAAAATATGTCTCTAAATATACTAAACACAGAGTAGAAATTTTAGGTATTCCTCCGCAGTATATTTATGTACCGCAATAAGTAATTACAGTATATAAATATTTACCGAGTGTATAGCACCGGAGGACGAGGCATTATTGAACACCGTAAGGGAAAGGTTAATACGGGTTTGTGACGTGGTTTTCATCAGTGCAATCTTCACCCTGCAGGCTGCAGACCGGACTCATCAAAAAATGTTAATCAGTAGTATTTTATTTATAAATCCATCATTTTTAAGGTTCGTCAATTACAAACCATTCATACCCATTGACCAAATTAATTATGTTATTTTTACTAAAATTACTTGATTTAACCGACTTATCTTACAAAAAAACCATGAGCGATTTGGTACTTTTATTCAAATTAGTCTATGGCATAATTGATACACCTGACTTAACTAAGATAAGAAAGTTCTGAGAACCAAATCGTAACACGGAGACTTCCTGAGTTGTTCTTTGTTCGTTCATCTAAAACCAACTATTTTAATAATTCCCCTATCCAAAGGCTACATAGGCTTAGAAATAAATTCAGTTCCGTTGATATCTTCACTTATTCCATACTAAAATTTAAATCAGAAATTTCGAATATTTTATTTCTCTAACATTATTATATTATATTATCTATAACTTACTTGTGTATGTAAATATTTAACTTATATGTGGATTTTTGTTATTTACTCTCGTCTCTTTTTTTTAGATTTTGTATTAATGTGTATATTACATTCCTTCATTTTGTTCCTAACTTATTTTTTATATTCTTTTGTTGCTATATATATTTGAATTGCAAATCCCATCCATGCAGCATTTTAATTTAAAAATATTATTATATATTTTACTATCATTATGTTATTCAGAATTCAAATAATACATCAACTTATATAATCGATGCAAAAAGTGAGAAATACTTTGAACGGTTTATCGGGAACATTCCGCATTTCACCCGACGTGATCATTAGAACATCAGAATCAATCAAAAAGTCTCCACAATGGATCCTGAGTCAGCATCATTGTCTATCATCGTCATTTGTATTGGCTATTGAGAACCAACAATATTCTATATGAACGTATTCGTAATATGTTTCCCATGCACTTTAAACTCGTATTAATATTGTTGATAGCTAAATGATATTTGTAATAATGCTTTCATTTTGTGTACGGCAGGGCATGAGTTTGACTGAAGACAAGCACTGCGAAGTAATGCAAAAACATGTGTTTTGGTTTGAATATTTGATTGCTTAGAAACATTATAGATGCTTCAATTAAATACTGCGAGTTGAACACATCTTGGCCTTTGAAATAATGGAGCTTTTGACATCCCCGAAAAAATATCTATCATGCCTATGAAAAGTAATTGAAAGTGTAAAATATCTTACTTACGAACCCTTTTGGTGAAATGGTTTTATTGTATAATGTGAAAAATTAAGTTCTTAAGAAAATTTGCTAAGATAATAAATATTGTGTAGCATCAAAAATATTCCTGCACAGAGAAAATTGCTAATTTGTTTAGAATCTTTTAAAATTATTCGTATTCCTGTAAAAACGGGATTGTAGGCCATTAACAAAGTAATTGATAGATCTCCTGATAAACTTTTAGTAAAATACCAATGTTTTGTCACGATGTCCGAACACGTGTTCATACGTAGCATAACATGTTTGCATATCGTCATGATATACCTATTATTAAGACAAACGCAGGTGGATGAACATGTGTTCCGATATTATTATGAATTTACTTTATTAGGAAGCGGATAGCAGTCCTGTTTTTAACAGGATTACCAATAATTAGAAGAGATTTTTTTAATAAATCAGCTTTACTCATTTTTCTACGTGTGGTAAAAATAATGAGTTTCAAAAATGCCCCATCTTAACTATTATTAAAAATACTGATTTCGGTTGTGATTCTATCTGTAACTACGGTTCAATGAACTCTAGAACTTGAATTTGATTTGAATTTTAGTGTCAACTTCAAAATAAGAACTGATTGATTGTGGGAAAAATTCAGACAATATTGTCATTAAGTAATATTTATGTATTTCTTTTGTTAAATTTTTTGACAGATTCAAAAAATTTGTTCAAAAAACGGTGTTCATTCCAATGGTAAATTTCTGATGGTCTCTAATAGAAATCAGTAAAGCATTTAAACAGTGAAACTGCAGACATGAAATTTGAAAACTTTTAAAACATTTTAATGCCTGCTATTTCTATGATAACTTTATCAGCTTGAAGTGCTATGGAGCTTTCGAATATCCATTTGATTCTCAAAAGTTTTCAAAACAAAAATGTTTGTTTAAACTCGCGCGAAGTCGATTAGCAATTACTAATTCGCTTATAAATCTAATACACAATAAAAAAATTGGGTTAATTTTTTGTGGCCTTATAAATCCGGTGGTTCCGATGTGCTTTTTAGGCCAAAGTCACCTTGTTTTTAATAGTTTCCAAATCGCTACGATTAAAGCATTCGACGTGACATCGTTACGGAATTACGTTCTTGCCACGTACCTTACTTAAGCACCATCCGATTCAAATGGCTAAGTTGAAATCTCACGCTCTAAAAACTGTCTTTGGTGACATACAAGACTTATGGGACTTGTCACAGTGCATTCATTTTAACTAATACAAGTACTACTTCTTCAAGCTCGACTTGTTGATTGCAATTGCTCATGCAAAACAACTCATTATGTTGGTAGTAAATGGACAAACTTACCATATTTCATGTCCAGTTGAATGTTACTGTAAGGTCTTTGTGATATCATAAAGAGTAGTTTAAGAGGTTACTGATAGATGGCACTATATATGTAGTAGGATCCCCATGGATGGCACATGGCTGTCGACAATGCAGGGATTGAACATTACCGTCTTCTAAATGAGCCATCATTGTGATCTATAAGAAACAAAATACAAAGTGTTTTGTTGATCCCGGAGTTTTATTTAAAGATTTTGTGAGACAACCCAGATTTAAAACAAATTTGTTATAAGATCTATCAAGCAAACAGTTTACCGAAGATGAAACTAGAGTACACTTGTGCTGTATGGGACCCACACCAAAAAATAGAAATATTGAAACAAGTACAAAAACATTCTCAGATGCGTATATGAGAAAGCACGACGAGTACCCGCAATTTGAGCGAAGTTTTTCTCGCTCAGAGGCATTACCAAAGTCACCAGTCGAAGAGTGGGGCCGTACAAAAACATGCTTAATTTGATAGATAGTCCGTACCTCCTGGAATGATATAAGTTGTTTATACCAACTACTTCCAGGGCGGCACCATGATCTGCTATGTATACCACATGCAGAACATGTATCTACTGAGTGCAGCATGACACGGAGAATGGTGCTGCTAAACAACACGACACTTGATATCTTCAAGATAAATTTTGAAGGTTTTAAAAGATATGCAAACAAAATTTCTGTCATACTTTTTGATGTATTAGGCTTATAAGAACTTTCCACTTTTATATTCACTTTTATCGTATTTTTGTTACTATGCAGTCGGTTAAGTAAAAAAAATGTTCAATATATTCAGTATGGCGTCTTTCATTTTTTTTTCTTTCCTTGACACGGTTTCAGACTGAAGATAAATATAGTTAGTAGCCGAGTGTTCCAAAGCATCGGGTTCCCATATGAACATCGCGTGTTAATCCACTGCTATTTTAGTCCCATTTCTCTAGTGCTCATGAACATGTAATGATTGAAGTCAGAACAATTCGAATATTGTAAGTTTTAGAAAATGATTCAATTTGTAGTGTTAGGTGGCGAAATGAATTTTGAATCAGATGACGTCACATAGTTGTCAAATAACGAAGTCTGTGCTGTCGCTAAGTAAACTTCACTGTTTAAAATAGTGTAATCACTCTGTTTAAAACAACAAACAAATCAGCAGTAACAACGAGTATCAATAACAATCGCTACCATTTGCAAACAACCGTTGCTCGATGGCACTGACTTGAACACGTGACACTTAAAATTCTTCGCGCACCATTGCCTGTACTGTTGTAGTCGACATTACCACTTTCCATGGCTTGTATGCACCGGGCGGTACCAATGACTTTAGAGGCAAGACGAAGCGTTTAGATTTGTATTATTGGGTATTTTGTGGATGCGCCTTTATAGTGTATGTCCACTAATCCACATTTCAAAGACTTCTTTCTTCCGTTTCAATGCTTGGAAACACGGAGAAAGCATTATCAACGAACCCAATAATACATTATATTTAAATGACAAATATAATGTATCCATTTAGATTTGTATAATTGGGTATTTTATGGATGCGCCTGTATAGTGTGTGTCCACTAATCCACATTTCAAAGACTTCTTTCTTCCGTTTCAATGCTTGGAAACACGGAGAAAACATTATCAACGAACCATTATGATTTTTTTACAAATTTGCTAGCAAAAACAAATGGATACATTATATTTGTTATTTAAATAATCATGGAGGTTATTCTAATGATGTCTGCTATACAGATAATACATACTGTATCCAAATAAAGTGCATTTTTATTAGCCTTAGCAAGGAAAAACGTGACTAAAGTAATTTGTTTTCCTTCGCTCATCGCATATTATTGCCTGTAATGATAATAATATTATGTTACGTGTATATGTGTTGTGTTAAGGTAAATTTGTGTTAACGTTAATAGTGTCACGTGGCATCGTCTTACCGTCACGTGGCGATGAGAATAAGTCCTACGTGGGCAGTGTATAATTCTTCAACAATACCACCACTAATTTTTATTCGTGTTTTTGTGACACGATTATTACCCGATTACGTAGATGGCGAATTGTTATGCAAGTTGAGAGAATAATATGCACAGGTGAACTGTTGTTTCTTTAGTATTATTGGTTTTGTGGACAGATGTGTGGGTTTAAGCTGAATTAAACCCCCGCATACCCAATTTCTACTGATTTATATTTATATTTCTCGTCAACTCTTTAAGTTTTCAAGTTTCAAAAAATATATGTTAGTTTTGAAGATTATATCCATACATTTGTTATGCCAAAACGTTAATTAAATAAAATTCCCTCGACAGAAAAAAATCGCAAAGTAAGCTCCGAAAATTATTAAAAACATGTTTTGTTCTGATATTTAATATGTTATAGGCATGAAAAAATCTCAGTATATCTTTAAATGTAACTACAGCATTTGAGGAGAGATTTTTGATCGATTTCAAACGCGTCGTGTTTTATTAAAAATTTCACTATTTTGACTTCATTATTATCGTTTTTTAATATTAGCGCGCTCCCTCTAACATTCGTATTTTTATATCTCCCTTGCAAACCATCTTTGAACGCTTACTACGGGGCCTATAATTGAATATACAATTATTAAATTTAAAGGAAAAATAAAAATAAAATGGGTAATGATAACATAAAATAAAAAGTTGTCGAATTTCGCCTCACGCATAGTAATCAAGTGATTTTATTATTTTTTTGCGTAAGGCGGAATTTGGAAAATTTACCATATAAAAAAAAAACTTTTAACTAAAATGGATTTCTACAATTGAAACAGAACAATAAAAATATTTAAAAAAATAGTTTTTCAAAAAAATTCTGTCGTGATTATCTCACCGCGAAAAGTTCTGTCTTTGTTGTTTCGATGTTATCTCCCAGTCGTCCATGAATAATAATGATTCATATCTGGCCCAGCATCTCAATGTTCGTGGCGTTTGTGGCATTTATGGTCATGTCCAGTACACATCCACAACCATATCGTGGGGATTCAATAAGCATTGCAATAAAACTGTTGACAAAGTGAATTAGGAACAGACGTTCTTTGAAAAGAGCTCACTGAAATAATTCAAGATGAAATTTGTTTGTAAACGTTTTATAAAATGTATTTGTGAATGAGTTCTTATTATTACCGCGGTTACTATCAATATAACTGGTTGACTATCAATATAACTGGTTGACAATCAATATAACTGGGTGACTATCAATTTAACTGGTTGACTATCAATAGGTAATATGCTTAGTAGTAGATTTAGACTCTGCAGTCCGCAGGTGAAAAGAACGCTCTTTTCAGCTTTTTGTACTACATTGTATACTTGCGAGCTGTGGGTCAACTTCAAAAAGAGAACCATTGAAAGGCTTCGGGTGCAATACAACAATGCATACTGTATGATGTTCGGACTTCCCAGGCACTGCAGTACCTCTTCGATGTTCACGGAAGGGCGAGTTCACGAATTTGCAGCCCTAACAAGAACCGGGGTGGCAGGACTGATGGGAAGGATCAACAATGAAATGTCCTTATCATTGAATCCCGTATGACTCCAGGATCGAACATATAGAGGAGCGCTGGAGAAAGGTGTTGACCCCCATAATTGAAACCTCCCCGAACCGCTCTAATAAAAACCAAGGTGGTTGAATATTTATTCTCACCATCTTTTTTTTCCTTTATTTCGTTGTTTTATTTTTATTTTTTATTTTGTTTTAATTTTATTCTTGTTTATAAATATTTGATAACTATACTCTCTATGGAATGTGTTGGATTGCACTTACCTCCCCACTTTCTGGAATAAATAGCAATCAGTTATAATATTATTATAACTGATTGCTATCAATATACTGGTTGGCTATCAATTATACTGGTTGACTATCAATATAACTGGTTGACTATCAATATGACTGGTTGACTATCAATATAACTGGTTGACTGTCAATATGACTGGTTGACTATCAATATAACTGGTTGACTATCAATATGACTGGTTGACTATCAATATAACTGGTTGACTATCAATATGACTGGTTGACTATCAATATAACTGGTTGACTATCAATATGACTGGTGGACTTTCAATATAACTGGTTGACTATCATTATAACAGAGCAAATACATTCAAATTAAAAGACTTGCCCAAACATGCAATCTGAGTATCATTTCGAAGAGCTGAAGGCAAACTAAGTGATCATATTTTTGACACCAGGAGGTTCCTGGAATGCTTTGAATAAACTATGATATCCGTTGTACATTGACCACCGAAGAGCGCTCATTGAAATAACCAGACAATGCGCAGAAAAGTGAAGTTCGCTAAATTAAGACAGAGGTTTGCAGCGCAGTCCATTGTGGGACACTTCTGCGCAGGATCGGAGTGTCCGTTTTTAAAATAATCGCCTGGGGTGACGCTAAAATTTAGTGACGTGACTAAATTATAACACGTTCGTAAAAGTGCAACTTTTCTAGCACAACATATCATGAAAATATGAATGGTACGATCGAATGAAATTTTTAAAACAGTAGATAGGTACGTTTAATTACTATTTAAATAACCTTAAACCAATTGTTGTATACCTGTCTTCCCAAATAAGAAGAATGGATGGTTAATTTGTCGTTAAATAAATTAAAGAATATTCATATTGTTCATTGTTTTGTTAGACTATATACTAGTCTTTGATGATCCATTAAACAACAATATCTTGAAGCCAAGTAATGATTTTAATCCAAAAATCTCTCTCTCAAAGTTCAAACCAAATAATGATAAAAGATCATTTGGAAAATGAATACATTATTAACAGGTAATTACCACAAGAGAGAGTAATCTCATATTGTCATATTATGGAAATAAAACAATTTAAACTGGTAACAAACAGTGTGGGATTTGATGTAGAAAAATTGATTTACGCTGAAGTCTTTGTTCGTCGTGAATAACTTTCATGTTATTGTTTTATTGTGTATAGTGTATCGCTGGCTGCAATGGCCCCAGTGCGATGGTGATTATTTCACACGAGAAGAATTTATAAGAATACGATGAAGGAGAAGTATTAATTTATGAATACGTATGGAGGTTTCCCTTGCGACTTCACACAGTATCAGACTTGCAGCGAACTGAGGCACCATTCTTCGGCCTTTTTGATTGAGATATGTTATTGCCAGGTTGTCTTGAAGATTGGGTAAAAATAAGTTTTAAAATTTAATCATTGACTATAATATTACCGATTTTTAAACAAAACAGAAAATATACGGTCGCATCTTAGACTTCATCACTCGAACTATACGAGTGGTTCGTCCCACTCGTTGTTCGAGTGGAATGACTTTTGACGTTTGGCGTATGTAAGTGTATAACTTCTACGATACTCAAGAATAAAAGTGTCGACCAATGTATGTACCTTAGACAGCGATTGCCGGGACGCAGCTCTACCAACTGAGCTAATTTAACCCTATATACTTCGGTCATATTTAACTATATCATACATCGAATAAGAGCTATAGCATTATTTTCATTTTCTAACTGAACGTTTTTATTTTATTTATTTTAACTTTAAAAATGTTATTTTTCATTGATATTTTCATGAATTTAGCGCTGAAAGCTTCCTGAAAACTTAGCAATTTTTTTCGTAGAATATGGTGTTGCATTTAATTAATGCAAACTCAGTTTTTGGTGTCATATCTGTTGAAACAAATATCAGCTTTCTGTTTGGAAGCTCCAACGTCAAGTTATTCGCACAGAGCGTAGTCACTTTATAATGAGGGAAGATTGCTTTGTCAAATGGGACAAACATATTAAAAAAAACCTGTAAAAGACTCAGATCAATTGCTGGCAGAATGTACACATTAATTTTTTTCCTATCAATTGAAACATTTAAAATAATTTATATGTTAATGG
Organism: Hesperophylax consimilis; assembly: GCF_061612785.1. Lineage (NCBI taxonomy): Eukaryota > Metazoa > Arthropoda > Insecta > Trichoptera > Limnephilidae > Hesperophylax > Hesperophylax consimilis. The sequence continues at coordinate 15,952,162 of NC_142857.1, forward strand.
CAGAATCTATTATAAGATATGGATTAACCATATGGGGAAATACTACTATAACCAATCTGAAACAAGTCCAAGTTGTACAAAACGCAATTGTAAAATTATTAGTCGTCCCTAATATTTTTAAACAGAGACATAATACACCGTTGCTGTTTCAGAGTGCCAAAATTTAACCTGTTAAGGCTATTCTATGGCAAAAAATCATAATTCAGTATATATTTACCCCACAGCATAAAGAAAAATTAGAACATAAATACAGTACTAGATTCACGCGCAATGACGGGTTAATACTTCCGAAATTTAATAATAAATACGGACAGAGAACGTTTGAATACAACATGCCGAAGATATTTAATTTATTACCTGACACTATAAAGCAATGTAAGTCTATGAATAAGGTTAAATACATGGTGAAAAATTGGCTATCGGAAAAAAATATTTATTTTAATATGTATTGATAAAGACAGAGATGTTAAAGTCCTCCATACTTGCAATAAAGGCCACAAGCTTGATAGACTAGAATCTTTAGAAATTACTCGCTTAATTAATAAAATAGACCCTAACTTTGTAATGAATAAACAATTAGAATCATTTGCCAAGTCTCCGCTCTTGTATCCATTGTAATTTTCATAATAATTTCGACATTAAAATATGTAGTTTAAAAATTGTAGGTTAGACCATCCCTACTTCAATGTAAACATGTACCCCTTCAATAAGTAACTTTGTAATTAATAAGCTATTAGTATCAGTTGCTAAGTCCCTACTTTCTTAATTCCTATAATAATTTCTCAAATGTAAACATGTATCTTTTCAAAAAGCAAATATAATCCCATCATAAATAATGATTTGACAATAAAATTAGGTCATTTATAATGCATATTACCTGTGAGGTTTTTTCCCTAATAAATATTGAAATGAGCTACAAACCCAAGGTAATTAGCTTACTGGAATTACCAAATATTTAGAAATTCCACAATCTTAAACGACTTAGTAACAAATAAAATTTATTAAAACCCTATAAACTACCCCTCTCCCCCTCCACCATATGTTGTGTATATAAACCGTAGACTAAGAATTTTGTGTACCAGTCTGAAGATGGCTTTGACGAGCTGAAACCGGTTACGGTCAAAATAAAATTAAGTGGAATAAAGTTTTTTATTTGTTTTATTATAATATAGTATGAAAAATTGTATAAAAAAATGTTGATTCTGTAGATATAAGATGTAAATTATAACTTATAAAAATGTATATGTAACTAAACTTTAAGCACCTGTTGACAAGCCAATTCAATTGGCTTAGCAGGTAGCAGGACTTGCTTGTTGATATGTATTAACTATTTATTAAATAAATAAAAAACTAATTTTATTTTACTTTGTAACACTGTATTAGATTTATAAAGTGGTTATTTATTGTAAAAAATACAAATATTAAATGAATAAATAAATAAAAATATGTTATTTCGAAAAAACAGAATTTTATAACTCGAGCGAAACCGGGTAGCAAAACGAATATAATATGCCTATATAATAGCAGATTCACTACATTGTTATAATGAACATGTACACGTAATTATTACGAATTACAGAACTTTCATGGCAGACCCATGCGCTACGTAATATTAACTAACAACGTAATGTAAGTTAAATACTAGCTGACATTTACCCGGCGTTGCTGGGGGTTATCCTTAGGAGATAGACACATATCCTTGAGGACTTTTCTGTAGGACTTTTTAAGATATACAATTCCGTATAACATTCATTTGATGTATCAAATTCAAATTCAAAAGAATATTTATTGCACAAAAATACAGAGTACAAAGGGTATAGCTTATAGGTTACATCCATAGACATATGAATATTAGTAGACCTGCCCTAAGTGATTAAAAGCGTATTATCCCCACTCCCCATACCGGTTCCATTGGAGCCGGCTGGGCTCGCGTATGACCTCAAGTGAAATTTGAAAACGTGACGTCATCATTCTTGTGCGAACTATGGTCGAGGCATCATCGGTTCATTTTACGAAATAACACGGCAAAATGTTGACTTGTGATATGAAAACTTGTAAAAATAGATGTGAAAAAGAGAATAAACCCAATTGTCGTATTACATTCCATAAGTAAGCATTATTTTACTTTATTTTAAGTTTATTCACACCGTATTATATGGATCAGTTTTAGAAACATATACTATCACATCACAATGTAGCGATTCTCAAGTGTGCTCATCGTTGTTTACTGGGGTAAGTAAATTATGAAACATTTGTAAAAGTGTCTTAACTAAATACTCTGAAACTAACTACGACTCTAAATAAACTAACTAACTAAGCATCATTTTAAGCTTATTCACATCGTATAATATGAATCACTTGTAGAAACATTTATACTATCACATCGAGATACATCTGGTCGAATGTAGCGATTCTCAAGTGTGCGCATCGTTGTTACTGGGAAGTAAATTATGAACCCCTATAAAAGTGTCTTACGTAAACAAAATATTCGACTCTAAAAGTAGAAGAAATTTATTTTGCCGAATTTGGACTTCGCAAATTAGTTCATAACGTGGCGAGTAATTTGCGCTCCCATGTAAAAATGTCTATTCATTCAAAAGCAGATTTTACTTTTAAGAAGTAAATGGTGATATTATAATGCGAGATGCCTATTTACTGTCAGATTGATTTATTGACGAATCACAGTCAGCCTTACTCCCTTCGTTCTTCAACAGTTGATTTTACCCCTCGCCATTATCTTCTCGTCTATTAATTCCTATGTCTGTGGTTACATCCTATTTCTTCCAGCTAACCCAACAAATATACATTATATTACATAACCCAACAATTACAAATTAAAAAATGTATGTAAATAATAAATAAAAAAAACAGATGTATTTAATTTATGTAAGGTATTCATTTAAGGTGTAGTGACTTTTGTTTAAAAGAAATGATTTTAGTGATGATTTAAATTTAAGTATGTCGGTTATTTGTTTGATGCTACGTGGAAGGTTGTTATATACTTAAATTTATCTCGTAAGGTATATCCAGCGTTAGCAATATAAGCGCACGAAAATATATTTGTACGGCATGATTATAAAACATCAGTTTTTCTCTACATTCTATAAATATAATATGCATTTATTATATACACAAACCTTCCGGAAGAAATTTTCTAAATGATAGTAAAAACGCTATAAAAATCTGTTAAAATAGTAGTTTAGAAGAACTATGCGCACAAACAGACATACGCGGATAGCGACTTTAATTTATACTACAGGGTTTTCCAATAAGAGGTGTTTTTTTGATATTCAATCGTAAAAGATCAATGTGTCACGTAGCGCCGTCTTGTTGAAGTAAACTTTGTCTAGATCAATACCATCCAATTTCGGCCATAAAAAATCATTAATCATCTCTAGATAGCGATCCATTCACCGTAACTGTTGCTCCAGCCTCATTTTCGAAAAAGTAAGGTCCAATGACACGTTGAGGATAGAGAGGCTTTTCAACAATAACTCTTGGGTTTTCCGAGCCCCAGATGCGACAATTTTGCTTGTTGACGAAGCCACCGAGGTGGAAATGGGCCTCATCACTCAAGATGATTTGCATTTGATTCACTCAAGTGAATTTTAATAATTTCAATGCGTCGTTGAAGCGTGTATCGTTCCATTTTTATCAATGGCGTAGTTTCTACTTGTCAAATGTCAAAAAATGACAGCTTCAAAAGTAATATCTACCGAAATAGCGGGCTATTCAAAATAACACCTCTTATTGGAAAACCCTGTATTTAGAGATTTAGCAAAGTGAAACCAGTTTGGTCAAAATTAAGTAAATGGAACAGAGTTACAATAATTAAAATCAAGTAAGTGGAACAGAGTTACAATAATTAAAATCAAGTAAGTGGAACAGAGTTACAATAATTAAAATCAAGTAAGTGGAACAGAGTTACAATAATTAAAATCAAGTAAGTGGAACAGAGTTACAATAATTAAAATCAAGTAAGTGGAACAGAGTTACAATAATTAAAATCAAGTAAGTGGAACAGAGTTACAATAATTAAAATCAAGTAAGTGGAACAGAGTTACAATAATTAAAATCAAGTAAGTGGAACAGAGTTACAATAATTAAAATCAAGTAAGTGGAACAGAGTTACAATAATTAAAATCAAGTAAGTGGAACAGAGTTACAATAATTAAAATCAAGTAAGTGGAACAGAGTTACAATAATTAAAATCAAGTAAGTGGAACAGAGTTACAATAATTAAAATCAAGTAAGTGGAACAGAGTTACAATAATTAAAATCAAGTAAGTGGAACAGAGTTACAATAATTAAAATCAAGTAAGTGGAACAGAGTTACAATAATTAAAATCAAGTAAGTGGAACAGAGTTACAATAATTAAAATCAAGTAAGTGGAACAGAGTTACAATAATTAAAATCAAGTAAGTGGAACAGAGTTACAATAATTAAAATCAAGTAAGTGGAACAGAGTTACAATAATTAAAATCAAGTAAGTGGAACAGAGTTACAATAATTAAAATCAAGTAAGTGGAACAGAGTTACAATAATTAAAATCAAGTAAGTGGAACAGAGTTACAATAATTAAAATCAAGTAAGTGGAACAGAGTTACAATAATTAAAATCATTCCACTAAATAATTCTTACCTTTATTTATATAAACCATTTTATTTAAACCTTTTTTCGGTCATATGCAATCCATTAAAATTTTTAAGTATTTTTAACAATGCAATGGTTTGCTAATTACCTCGATTAATTAAAGAGAAATTTCTTCCTGACCTTTGGGTCACTCCACTTATAATAATTATCCAATGAACCCACTATCACTAGTGACTAGTGATATAGGTGCCTTTGGTTTAGGAGGCATGTTTTTGTAGGTGTAATTCAAATTTAATTACTTTTAAAATTGATTGCAATGTTTTTGCCATTAACTCAATGTGAGAACCATGTTCATTAACCTATGAATTTAATAACAATATATAAATTACAATAAAATTCTTTTAAATTGTCTATTCTTTTGATTTATATCAATGGATGTACCTTGTGTGATTTTATTACTTATTAGTCATAGAAATTGAGATAAAAGATTCACATTATAACAGTTACCGAATATAACCTACCTAGTTCGTACCCGTTCCTACCATAGAAAAAATATATTGATATTTTGTCTTTGTTGTAAAATATTGATTCATTCTTTTTTCAAACACAAAAACCATTAAATTGTAATTTCATAACCGTCCCCAGAATAATAATAAGATTTTATATTCACTATCACGTTACTTTTATATTAATTAAAAAACAGTGACAACACTTTATAATACCTTTGTCAAATTAAATATGTTGTTTAGTTTCATGTAAAGTAGTAATTTCAGTATACATGATTAACCATCGGTAATTAAGTTTAAACACATTTTATCTGTTTCAAGAACTGTGTTTTATTTTGAAACATGTTCAAAAACAGCGAATTTATTTAAAGTCAAAAGTAATGTGAATATATTTTTCGCTGAATCTATATTCCTAAAAGAAGTATGTTGAAAAATGTCAGAGTCTTATGAGATGGATGGAGTCTATGGATACAAATATCGTATTAATCCGAGTTTAAACTGCATGGGAAAATTGGAAAGACTATTCCGAGTACCTTTACACACCATGTTATGGTTGAATAATCAATGGAAATCACCCTATAACTCGTTTAAAGTTATAAGTAATAAGTCTAAGCTCGTCTCTCATCGGGTACAGCCATGATATGGAGCACTTCATATTTTTTCCCAATGCATATTAACATACGCAATAATATAAGCAAACAATGCAATACACGATTCATCTTAATTATTTCGTGTCTCAACCATATTATACAACAGATCAAAATGTAATTAAAACTTCAATTATATTTTTGCATAGAAATAACCATCTTGAATCTAGATTCTAATGAGATTTCTGTATTTGATTTGATGCAAGGATAACAAAAAAGCGAAACTAATTTTAATTGAGCCAATAGGAGGAATCATCTGGTATTATATAATTTTTAATTGGATCCATCAACATTGCGAAAAACTTATTAAATTGATCGCTACGGCTATTATTTCAAAACAACATTATTTTTTTTCCGTTTCAGCATCTTCTTTCGATTTCATCTCAAAATCGTTAGTATGGATGTTATGTTTGATTTAAATCTTAAATCAATGCGCATCTTCGTTGTAAACACGTAAAAAATAAGCACGTATTCAATGGAGCACCTTTATTTAATGTGTTATGTCAATTTTAAAACTACAACTTAATTGAAATTTTGGGAAAAACATCTCATAAAAAATTGGCCATTCCATCGGATCCTAATAAATTGCACACTATTTTTTGGACGTTCGGTTTTATTTTCGCAGTAAGCTGAACAAAAAAATTAAGTAAAGTTATTAAGGCGATCCACTAGTCAAAAATTATTTCGAAATTGGAAGGGGCGTGACATTATATGAGAGGTTATAAATTACATGAAAAGACTTGACGAGACGTAAACAACTGCAACTCGACAAAATTTGTCTAAAATATAAAAAAAAAATTAAATCAAATAATTGTTTAGGATTATCAAAATACACTGTAAAATTCGACGGCTTATTTCATAGAATGCGTAACTTCCGTGTATCAAATTTCATGGAATACGTAACTTCCATTTATCAAATTTCATGGAATGCGTAACTTCTGTTTATCAAATTTCATAGAATGCGTAATTTCCGTTTATCAAATTTCATAGAATGCGTAACTTACGTTTATCAAATTTCAAAGAATGCGTAACTTCCGTTTATCAAATTTCATAGAATGCGTAACTTCCGTTTATCAAATTTTACAGTAGGTACAAAAAACTGTTTTTCTATAAATTTGAAAATTTAACAAATTTCAATTTTAATGCCTTGAATGACTTAGTGGACTTCGTATAGTTGCAAAGCAAGTTATCGATGTTAAAACTATGTAACTAACTACCCACATCATTATTGCTTGAAAAGACGTTTTCGCTGATATTTCCATTGGTCAGGTCAATTTACTAAATGCATATTAAATCAAAAGATTAATTACGAACCCCTTGCTGTTTATGATATTGTTTTTTTTTGCTCATTTCATTGGTGGCCAGTCAGTGGTTGAGTTGTAGTCGCGTCTGGGTTCCATTATTTCTACTTTATGTTTTTCTTTAATCATATAGGTTTCCTTTGTGTATAATGTTTATCTTTCGCGGAAACCTCGCTGCTTCATAAAACCATGAAAACATGTATTTTTTAATAAAATATGTACAACTTTTCGATTCCCTAAAAAACTAAAATAAAACTAATTTTATGCCAGAGGCCTTCCGTCTGTAAATTCCGAAAAGCGGTGCATTCGAGTTGTTTGCATGCCCGAAGAAAATAGGAATGAAAATAAATGATAATTTTCATCAAAAAACTTCCATCCAATGTAACCGCAGTTAGAAATAATAAATAAATAAACGGTATGAAAATGGCTGAAAAACACCGATAGAAGTGTCCTGCGAGCTTTTTCGTGCGTCTGAAAAGAAATACATTTTTGCTTATTATTTTCCGATATTGATCATACAAGTTCTTCATCTCCCCAATTCCTTTCTCTACTCAATTCCTTTCCCTCCACAATCCCTCCAGCTTCATAACGTAGGTACCACAATGGAATATTTTCACTGTTTCTTTTTATTCCCGAAAAAACGATATTGAAGTTATTTTGATTATATTTTTATGCTAACTAAGAAATTTTATAATACGATTTAAAATGTTCAATTTTTGATTAGCCTTAAAAAAGACATGCTCGTTTTTATTCGTGAATTCGGCGGTGTTGACGTCACGCCGGGTGACGTGGGTGACAGCCGTCTTATTGGCGTTTTCATTGTCACGATGACGTTGTAGCCAGTTGGAATCGTTTCGGAATGTACCGTTTTAGATCATTTTTGAAATCAATAATTATGAATAGTATATTAAAATGACAAATTTTTAGTACAGGGTTTTCCAATAAGAGGTATTATTTTGAATAGCCCGCTATTTTGGTAGATCTTACTTTTGAAGCTGTCGTTTTTTGACATTTGACAAGTTAAAACTACGTCATTAATAAAAAATGGAACGATACACGCTTCAACAACGCATTGAAATTATTAAAATTCACTTGAGTGAATCAAATGCAAATAATCTTGAGTGCTGAGGCCCATTTCCACCTCGGTGGCTTCGTCAACAAGCAAAATTGTCGCATCTGGGGCTCGGAAAACCCAAGAGTTATTGTTGAAAAGCCTCTCTATCCTCAACGTGTGACCTTACTTTTTCGAAAATGAGGCTGGAGCAACAGTTACGGTGAATGGATTGCTATCGAGAGATGATTATTGATTTTTTATGGCCGGAATTGGATGGTATTGATCTGGACAACATTTACTTTCAAAGAGACGGCACTACGTGCCAAACAAGCAACGAAACCATTGATCTTTTACGACTGAATATGAAAATAACACCTATTATTGGAAAACCCTGTACTTTAATTAATCATCTTCTACGAATTTTGACGGTATTCATATTTTGTGACAATACCCCATTTAGAATGTAATAGTTTTCATATATGCTCGTAAAAAAAAGCTATATTTGTAGGATAGATAAAAACCACATTTATCGGCACTATGGCAAATGGCCACGGCAGACAGTCAGGCGCTGCGGTATGCAGAACGTATGTAGAACGTACATAGAAGATGGTAAACTTATCAAGACACACATATCACACACAGAATCCGTTGTACACACATGAGATGAATTACGATATACGATACCAGACACAACAAATCGACAGTAATAAGAAGTATAATCGGCACTCCGGCGAGCGGATATTAACCCAGATTCCGGCGAAAGGAAAGGCGAATAAGATGACCAAGTGAACACGGTTCTTATATTGCTCTCGCCTCTTGTGTCGGTGATTGATAGCTTATCAAAATGCGAGCGTGAGAATTGCAGATGTTGACTGTGTCCAATGCGATTTTTTACTAAATTATAAACCCATTATAATTTCACTTTGTGTGCAATATGTCGCTTATTGATAAAAAGTGGATTATTAAACGTACTATTTTGCATAGGAGCATCATAGGAGCTTGATTTGAAATTGTGTTTTGTAATGCGTAAAATTATTAGAGTTCAATAAACTTTGATTTTCAAAATTGGAACTAATATAAATCGTATCAGACAAGCGTTAAAGTAGGTACCAAAATTATTTATTTTAATAAATTATAATAATAATTCAGTGCATTAAATGTGTATTTCTTTTATTTAAATGTTTGGAAGATGTCGTAATTTTTAATTTCACTAACATTTGAAACGAAATTTTTTTGAAAGGCATTTCCAAAGTAAATACATATTTTTTAAATTAATACTTTCAGCTTATTAAATTCTATATTTATAATATCCCATGATTTTTCACGGGTATGTGCTAGTAACATCATATTGGTGCTACGCTGCGTATAGACACGAGAAAAAACGTGCAAGCCGAGCCGCGAATTTCGGGGATTGGACGAAGCAACCGTAAGCTTCCTTCCTTTCCCGTGATTCCTGGTTCAGCTCAGAAGTTCGGCTCGTTTGTTTATATGCACTATTATAGATGCCAAAAGATAACTACGCATCTTATCTGGCTACTTCAAACGTCGATCGACGAATGTATTGTGTACACTAACTTGCTAGCGGTAAAAACACTTTTAACTTTTTAAACATCTTTTTTATTGGAATGTTTGATACTGTATCTCTGGCGCCATCTGTAGAAACTTGTAACTGCATTTATGAAATAAACTAATTTCTATAAAAATTATAACACTGTCTATGTTTCTGTATATAAGTTATGAGATTAATAAAATCAGTAACTAATGATTAAACTGGATTCGCGCCATTTCTCCGCAAGGGTAGGCCGAGAGAATGAAACGCAAAGCAAAAATGTACCTATTCTTAAAATAAATTATTTGTAAGACAACCTGTCTTAACCCAGGATACCCCTAGTGAGACAAGCATACTAAAACATATGTGTAAACCTCACTTAAAACATAATGATAATACATTCGTCTTGTAAAATATTCCTTGCCTTCTTCGCAAATAGCTGTAATAATAATTGTTTATTTTATTCCGGTATGCGAGGAGTTTAGTGCAAACCTACATATACTATAAAGTATAAGCAAAAGAAAAAACAAAACAATAAATATGTAAACGGAACAAAAAAAGACGTTAATAGTCTTTAACAATTAAAATATTAATAATAATAAATTCTAACAATTTAAAAAATATGTTTTCACAGCGACGCAACATTTCATTGTTGTATCGATACATAAATATCTTACCTGTGCAGGCCTTACTATGGGACAAAATATTGATTCAGCATATATCTGAATATTAAAAGATATTGGAACATGAACACAACACTAGGTTCACAAAGAATTAAGACATGCTTGTTCCATAATACAATAATAAATACGGACAGTGAACCTTAGAATAATGTGCCCAAAATGTTTAACACGTTGCCAAGTAACATAAACAATTGTAAATTCCTAAATATATTCAGATATATGCTGAAAACGTGGCTCATAAGTAGAAATACTTCATACTATCATCATTATCGACCAATAGTTATTATTTATTAGCATGTAGATTTAGTGTTATTTTAGATAATAATAATAATCTGAACATCTTATAAGTAGCAACAATATTAAGTATATTTTTAATTAGTATGTAAACATATTAGCATTGTAATTGAACATGTATATCTCGTTGACATGTATGCTTAATTGTAGTTTAACGGGATAAAACTGAGGAACAATAAAAAATAGTTTTATCCAGTATTCTTCGATGCTGGAATCTAGACTTATTATGAGAACATTTTGTATCCTCTCTCTTAAACCTGCCACTCGGGTTCTTATGAGGGCCACAAAACTAGGAACTCATCCCTTCGTTAGCATGTTGGAAGTACTGCAGTATCTGGGAAAGCCAAACAAATGCGATAGGCGTTGATATACTGCACGTGAAGTCATTCCATGTTGCTCTTCTTAACGTTGGCACAAAGTTCGCTAATCCGACTGAAATGTCATATCAAATACCTACTTAGGTCGGGTTCAGATTTTTTTGATCTTGCCATATCATCCTGTTGCATCCGTGAATTTCACACTTGTCAGATTACAACAAACCCCTTTTCAGTGATGGCCTGAACCACTACCTAAGTATTTAAGTATCGTATCTTTATTCAAGGCAGAAAATTAGACATTTTTGTATTTTAATTGTTTCATTCTAGTTAGCATATCCGACAAATATCAATTATTTTTCAGTAGTTTCCCTCTACATAGCATCCTCGAAGACATATCTATACGTAGACCATTAGGAAAAGTGATTATTTTAAGGCATTCTGTATGTTTAAAAAATAAGATCATTACATTATAAATATATCCTTATTTCCCAACTTAGCGGTATAATATGTACATAATTAATTAGTGTGATCTATATACTAATAATTTCTAAAATTTTTCATCTTCTTATAATTCTCTAACTTCTCCATCCTCTTCTTGCAACCCAAACTAGCTATACATCATTTTTCTTTTTTGTATAATATTAATGTATAGATTCTATGTTCGCAAACTGTAAAAATCACCCGCCATAACACAGGGTCATCCCTAGCATGGAGGGTGAAATATCACAAAAAACCACATGTACTCTCTAAATCATGTATCAATAAAAAAATAAAAATTATATGCACATGCGCCAACTTTCTTTAAATAATGCTCTCGTATTTTTATTTCACACTAGCTGTACCAAAGATATTAGAAGAACGAGATATGCTATGTTGGCCGCCGGATCGTAGGCGAAGTACTACCTAATTAGGGTACTTTAAATACTATCGGGACGTGTATGCACAGAAATCTGTTCTCTGTATTATTGCGGATACCTTAGCGTAAGCGAAGGTGTGCAGTAGTATTGGTGAACAAAACCGGCGACACTGGGCAAAACAATTCCACACAGTATGAACTGCTCATAGCACATCTCGTTCTTCTAATATCTTTGAGCTGTACCCTGCCACGCGTTACTGTAGCTCAATATATCTGTGCAGATAGACAAACAATAGCTCGTGTTGCTTTTACGTCAAACAGATAGTGATGTTTTTCAAAAATGCATGTTTGTCCAACAGATATCTTTAAAAAATAGCATGTTTTTACCTGCTCGCCTATTCGAATGCAAAAATGTGTCAAAATTTCAAAGTAATCAGTGAAGAACTTTCAAAGATTAAAGATTTTAAAATAACGAATATTTAGATTTTTATTTATATAGATTAATTAGTTAGGAAAGTATCCACGCTGTTTTCGGGGTCATATATCACAGGTTTACAGGGTCATTATCTTAATTGATTACCGAACACGACCAAAAGTTTTAAAGATATCGATAGCTCTCAAGCATCAGCTAATTTGTAAAGTCGTCAATCAGAATTTTTTTATTACAACTATATTTATGTTATGTTCAAATCGGGATAAAAACAAATCTAAAGCTAATGGATTCAATATAAGAGATTCAATCATATAATGTATGTATGGGTGAGCCTCTGCTAACAGACTATTATTTTAGTTATAAGATTATATTGACGTAGACTAGTGTTGGGCGAAGTCGAAATAAATGTTGTTCGAAACATTGAAATCTTCGAATAATGTTTCCAAATAATCCTATGAACATGGAAAATATCAATTTTAATGTGAATAAATCGATTTTAAATCATTCTAACGAATCAGTTTCGGAAGTATCTAAGATGAATAAATTTAAATTAATATTTTTGTTTTTAAGAAACTGAGTAACCTAATACATTTTTTTGTTTTGTTTCAGGTAAGTGAGTCACATTTGTTTTCAACGTAATCTGTCCTTGAAAAAACGGAAAACATCGTGCTAAGGTAAAGCGGTTTAATTGTTTTTTTTTGCAGTCTCAGAAAATGATTCACTTGAAATTCTTAAAACTGTTTCATTATGTAATTGAAATTAATAATAAACATGTAACACATTTAGTTGATACTTGGGTATCTAAGCAAAAATATAATTTTGAGAATAATATCTCAAAAAATTATGCGATTTTTTTGTCTTTTATTTTTCAATCTTGACGATTCGAACCACAAACAGTCTCAATCTTGTTAAAAATGATCCTTTCATTTTGTTTCATATTATGATTAGAGGATTATTACTATTCCTCCACAGTTTTATGTTAACTTCCTATTTTTTCATTTGATTCATGACCATAGACATATGAATATTAGTAGACCTGCCCTAAGTGATTAAAAGCGTATTATTCCCCACTCCCCATACCGGTTCCATTGGAGCCGGCTGGGCTCGCGTATGGCTTCCCGTGAATCTTGAGAATGTGACGTCATCATTCTTGTTCGAACTAGCGTCGAGCTATAGTCGAGGCATTTTATGAAATAACACGGCAAAATGGTGGCTTGTGATATGAAAACTTGTAAAAATAGATGTGAAAAAGAGAAGAAACCCAATTGTCGTATTACATTCCATATGTAAGCATCATTTTAAGCTTATTCACATCGTATAATATGAATCAGTTGTAGAAACATATACTATCACATCGAGATACATCTGGTCGAATGTAGCGATTCTCAAGTGTGCGCATCGTTGTTACTGGGAAGTAAATTATGAACACCTATAAAAGTGTCTTACGTAAACAAAATATTCGACTCTAAAAATAGAAGAATTTTTTTTTGCCGAATTTGGACATGGCAAATTTGTTCATAACGTGGCGAGTAATTTGCGCTCCCATGTAAAAATGTCTATTCATTCAAAAGCAGATTTTACTTTTAAGAACTAAATGGTGATATTATAATGCGAGATGCCTATATACTGTCAGATTGATTTATTGACGAATCACAGTCAGCTTTACCCCCTTCGTTCTTCAACAGTTGATTTTACCCCTCACCTTTAATTTCTAGTCTATATATTCATATGTCTGTGTTTATGACAGATATTTAAAAGAAAATTTCAATAAGTAATGATTGATTCGAATAATTTCAAAATGTAAGTCGTAGATGAACATCTCTAATGTTCAATGTACACCCATTCCACATCTTAATGATATATCGTCATCGAAACGGATAGTCTTAACTCTGTAAGTGTGCGAAATTTTCGGGTCATCAGTCTAAGAGCCAAGAGTTAAGAGTATGTTATTGATTGGTGATCAGCGACCCGCCATACTGGTCCAGCCGCAACTAGTTTGGGCCCGGAGGCTGGCCCGGGAGAAAGCAGAACTGCGCGCGCATGTATACATGCATCTGTTCACATATTGAGACGACGACAGAGATTTTTGCTTGAAAATAAAATAATATAATATATTTTTATTTAGCTATTGAATAATTTTATTCGGATCTGGGCTTCGAAAAAGTGCAAATTGTCAGAAATTGAAGGTGTCTAATTTTCGCAATTCCCCTTCATTCGATCATCATCACCTTCTGTCCGTAATTTTGTTTGTTCGTTCCGTTTCCGGTTTCTAAAATCTGCAGCATCTACTCTGTTATTCTAGCAAGCCTTACATCGACTAAATAGCTAACCTTGATTAAGACTTTGACTTTGACTAAGCTTTTCAATATCATGAAATATATCACCTGCCCGAAGAATTTTTGAAAAAATAATTGTCATTGAGATATTGACGTCTCTATGAATATTTTTTTGTTTTTTTCATTAACTCCACACAGGAGGTACTGAAGGAAATAATTTCCCTAAGGGCCTATATCATCTTTGGGGATACTGGTCTTTTTGAGGAGAGAAAGGAGTGAATGATGTAGGAGGGAAGAAACACAAGAGGCCGACAAATAATTCCTAATTTAACAAAATATTTTATTATGGTTTATAATTAGTTGGTTGGTATTTCATTACATATATTATGATCCATTAAATAATAAAAAAAAATCTTTTATGGACGTGACTACTAGTCACAAAACTACTAGTTAAGGTTAGGTTAGATAAAAAAGCTTGAAGTGAAAGTGGAAATTAATTTTTCATCATGCTTTGTTGTATTAAAGCTTAATATCTTAAGGCCCCGTAGTAATCGTTTAAATATGGTTTGGAAGGGAGATATGCAAATACGAATGTTAGATATTTAATAAAACACGACTCGTTTGAAATAGAGCAAAAATCTCTCGACAAATTTTTTAGTTGCATTTAAAGACACGCTGTGAATTTTTTCATGCCTATAACATATTAAATAGCAGAACAAAACGTGTTTTTAATAATTTTCAGAGCTTATTTTAAGTTTTTTTTTTAACGAGGGAATTTCATACAATCAACGTTTCGGCATTACATATGTATGGATATTATCATCAAAAATTAAATATTTATTTTTTGGAACTTACATTAGGAGTTAACTTAAGGAGAAACTTGTAATAAATCGGTAGAACTTCGTATGCGGGGGCTTAAGGTTGCAGTTTATGTTCCACAAAATTAAAAGTAATTCGCTTTGTCTACGAAGACAGTATCAACTAGTCTTTAGTTTATATGTGTTCATAGGCCTAAATGAAATTGTAGGCCTCGCCGATTTGTAGGCACTAGGGTCCGATAAATAAAAGGAATATGCCAGCGCCGAAAAGAAAGTATATCTGGATCGTGTCGAACCACCTTTTTAATTAATGCGTTGGAGAAGTGGTTTTATTTTCAATTTTTCTTGCCGAACTCAACACACAATAACCACTTGGTACTCGCCACATTGCCTGTAATCCACTAATAATTACACAGCTGGTCAGTATTTTTACAAATATGTATTTGTGATCATTTTGAATCATAAAATATTAGCGCAGACCCGTGAAAAATCACGGGAGAGTCGTGTAACGAAATTTTGAAAATGGAAAATATAATAATTTTTTGTTCAAATAATATACTTTAGGTAAGTCAGTCAAACTTCAACTTCAAACGATCAGTTCCAATTTTGAAAAGAAAATAAAATTCAAATCAATTTTGATTTCATTGAACTGGAGTTGCGCACAACGCACGCACAACCGAAATTAATATTTTTGATGATGATAGTGATTACTAACCGGTTTCGCCTTCACTCATCATTTGATATTTTTCTTTAATGAACAATTTGAAAATAGGTGTGCCTAAAATATTTTGTAAATTTCTCATTTTGATATTAAAATAAATATTTCAAAACTCTATAGATCATGATGGAAATCAAAGTATCTGATTTCGCTAGTATCAAAATATTTTTCTCGTATTTATCCTCACAAAGATAGTCATTTAACTTAAATCTCAAGTACGCCCGACAATTGAATTTGGGAGCCACCTCTGAGCTGGAGCCCAGCAATATTTGATAAATCTACTTAATTCTGTGCAAAGAAGGCGGTCCGTCTGATTGACAATCCATTGATAACACACCGATTGCCATATCTAACGCACAGTCGCAGTGTGGGAAGTATGAGTCTGTTCTACGGGTATTTTAATTGAGTCTGCTCTAAAGACCTAGCAGCATTGATCCCTGATGCACCTGTAAAACTCGACGTACACTTTTGGCTTCATGAAAAGATGGTTCGTGTGTGGAAAGAGCCTCCGGCACCTGTTTTTCCTCCTTCATATAATCCGAGCTTTACCTTAACCCGCCTCACAACGCTGTCAACCGGGGGCGACATAGCTCCCCTGCCTTTACACTGTACAGATAGGGATGCTAATGTGAAGTGTTACATAAAAATATATATTCATAATTTCAGAGCTGGTGGAAATTACGATGCGAGCTTCATTAACGAAAAAGTCTAAAACTAAAAATTTGACGTCTTTTTGATTAACACAAAAAAATGATAAAAATTATATTTATCTTTTCTTGATAACGTTTAATTTATTTATTACTGTTTGATGTTGTCGTATCGGCGCGTGATTCACGGGCAGATGAAAATACATTCGAACTCATAGTATGTAAACATATTTGCGTGAATGAATTCGTATAAGAAAAGTTAATCTTGGCTCGTGTTCAATATCCCGTATGGTCTAGTGGCTAGGATAGCTGGCTTTCACCCAGCAGGCTCGGGTTCGATTCCCGGTACGGGAAATATTCGTATTGAATAATACGAAATACAGTTTTTTTAATTGCATTACTTTTTTTAAAAATGTTTCTATTATACATGGTGCCAGGAAACTAGTGATCCAAGCGGGAAACTTGTAATTCATCACCACATCTGGTGTCAATTTTGTGGTAGAATTTTTTTTAAAATTTAAGTTTTTGTTTTAGAGTAAATCAAGTCCTGAGTTAGAGTTTATAGGAAAAATAGCTGAAGTCCCCGGCGTTGCCCCTGCTTTACAGGAAAGCTTTTCGAAATCAGACCTAGACCTTTCTCTGGTTTTGTAGGTCAAGCGTTCGAAATTTCATCAATTTCAGAAAATTGTAGTATTTTTATAAAAATCAAACAAATGCCGTCAATTAAAAATATTTGATACAAAATTAAACAATATTAGTTAGAAAATAATTTAAAAAAAATCCATTTCTAAAATGTGTCGAACAGTATATCTGGCTCTAATAGTTTCTTAACCCTAAGGTTTTCGAAAAAGATGAAAAAAGTTTTAAAAAAACGTGTTATTAAAAAAAAACATATTTCTTTAATTGTACCAGCAGAAAACTGGGAAATTTAACACGTAATGCATGCGAAGAAAAATGAATGAAATATTAAGAATTGTTCATCCGGCTAAAAACGGGATTGCAGGCCTTAATGAACTAACAGGTTTCCTGATAAACTTTTTTTTAAATACGAATATATTATTACGCATTTCGTAGTAATATATCAAGATGTGCATGAACACGTGTTCAAATATATCAGTAAACCAATAATTTGAAGAGATTTTTAATAAATTAGCAATACTCATATTTCTGCTTGTAGGTACATTCTTCAGTTTCTCGTTTATAGTTGTATTACTAGTTTCCGGACAAAGATTCTTCCGGAATGACGATATTGCGGGTTTAAAGGTCCCCAATGACTTGACCGGTCCGGGCAAGTTGCACAAGTGCACTTGATCAAGTGACGGCCACTTGCCTCTAGTGGTAAGTTTGCGGTTCGCGGAGAAAGTTAACTGTTCTGCTGAGGGTGATGAAGCCGGTAAATCCATTATTTAAAGCGAAGAAAGTTAATTGACCCCAACCGAAGTAGCCGGCTGATTAACGTTAATCTGTTACTTGTTATGGAATGTTACGCTGTGACTGAGCTTTCAGATTGATTACTACTGACAATATTATACGTTAATTTTCCAATGCGAAAAAGATATGAACATAAAAGACAAATGATGAAAACATTAGAACATGATGTCGATACAAAATATATATATACTGTATTTAGGAAATGAAAAAAGGAAAATATTCCTGATTAAAAAAGCCAAAAATGTGTATATTCTTGGCATACCTTATATTGTAGGTAATAGGCATTAAAATCGCTTGACAAACGGAGTCTAGAAACGTTTGATTTCAATCACAAAACTATCGGAAAGCAAAAAAGCTAATCAAGTGAAACTCTCGCAGATAATCTTAGCTATAATACTGTATTTTTTTAAAGTTGTTTCCTTTACGCGTTCATACATTTCTGTTGAAAAATATATTTTTTTAGTAGTTTACATTTATATTTTATATTGAATAATTTTTTTTTGTATTCTACTCAAGCGAAACGATAGGAAAATCTTCAATTTATGTAAAGCTTATTTTTTTATATTCATAATGTACACCAATTCGTTATAAAGATTAATCAAAATAGTGATTTAGCACTAAGCTTCGCATTAACGAATAACTTGACAACTACTACACACCCTTCACAAAAATGAGTTGATTTATCGATATCCTGTTAAAAACTTGATGGCAGAACATGTGTTCATGCAGATACGTTTGTCCTGGACGAAATGCGAAAATATTAAGATTTTTTATAAATATGTTTTCCGACATCACGCATTCGTGTTTTACTGATAGTTTGATAGGAAATCTGTCAATTCATTCGTTAAACGAAACTTTTGGTTTTCGCTTTTGCGTAGGCGGAAAATTTTGCTGGCGCAATGATGGAGGACTCTGACAGAGGAATTAAATTCACAACGCCTGGGTGGGAGCCAACTCAGCCGTTAATTTTAATCTACTTAATTACTGTAATGAGTCGAAAAATAAAGAGTCCCAACGGCCCTAAGCCATCATGGCATCCCCACTTGGGGTTAGTTGTGAGGCTGAAGGTATAGGGGATGGGAAAGAGATGTGTTACAGGAAGGTGAAGAAGTACCTGACTATTCAGATTTGTTCACCATACACGGATAAAGCCTTTTCAAACAACGTTTCAATGGGTCTTCAATTTTAAATGGTCTTCTTTCATCAGGGCGATACTAAAAGTATCGAGGAACGAGCCGCAAAAATATACTACCTAATTAACGTCGATATTTAAACCCGCGACCTCCGCATTCGTAGTCGAGAGCGTTACACCTCGAGCACGTACGGAGAAAAACTCCCGTTACACAATATTACTATTTTATTGAGAATCTCTTAAAATTATTCGTATTTCTGCTAATAGGAGAATTAATGAATGACGAATGATTTGATATGCATCCTGATAAAAATTGAGGATAAGTTATTTCACAGAAATTGAACAAATTTCAATGTTAATTTTCGGGTTTTGTGAAAGTCCTGCTCATGTTCTGTTAGGCTAGTTGCTTGACAAAACTGAAATAGCAGAACTTGAAAAAATCTTTCAAAGAACTTGAAAATTAACTTTGACATTTTGAAGAATTGTCGAAATTCTCTGAAACAACCCGTCCTAAGTAAAATACCAACTTTTTCTGTTCAACATTTTTGCATTTCGTCATGATATATTATTGAGACAAACGCATGCGCGATATTAGTATGAATTTACTTTATTTGGAAGCGGATTGCAGTCCCATTTTTAACAGAATTACCAATAATGTGGCCATCAAAACTAGCATTAACCGTATTAATGATCACATCTGAATAGACAGAAACTTCCCAACTGTCATAGTTCCTTGCCCATACAAAAGTGTGTTATTTAAATAAATCAATTGTATAATAAGTTTTCTTTTAAATTTGCTAATCGCTCATTGAATTCATAAGTATAACAATTTAAAATTAATTTCTATTGATTTTTAATTGGACCAATAATACCATTGCTCTGACTTCCAATTGAAAAGCAATGTGAATAAGTTCCAAATCAAAAAATATTCTGTTCTTCTGTCTCATTATTATGTCTATTCATTCTCAAAGTTTCAAATTGATAAGAGAAATTATGAAGGTATCGTTAATTAATTATGTTTAATTGAATTATTTGGTTCCCACGCCCCATCAGCTTTAATGGTCGACCCACCATCTTTAAGATCTACATTCAGTGTAATTTAAAATTACTTTAATGAACGTTCTCTCTCTCTACTTTCTACATTGCATAAGCGTCTGTATGCATCTTAAATGTTCCCACTAAAAATTATACAACTCGTTATGTATAAAAAAAATTGGCCATACATAAATAATTGAGAGAAGGTGTTAGTTCCAAAAGAATTTCTTAAATGTTGGGGAAGTCCAGGAATGATTACACTGACCGCAGCTTTCACCAATAATAACTGAGCGAATACTAAGTTAAGAAATAAATTCATACTGCCTTTAGAACCGACGTTCTTTGATATCATCCCCCGCATTCCCAATTTCTACCGATTTATGACATTCTATGAGTTTCTCGTTAACTCTTGTTTTTAAGTTTAAAAAAAAGATTTTAATTTAGTATTTATTTATTTTAATTTATTTATTAATTTTTGAAGATAATATCTATACATTTATTATGCCGAAACCTTAATTAAACGAAATAAAAAAAATTTCAAAATAAGATCCGAAAATTATTAAATATAAGTTTTGTTCTGTTATTTAATATGTCATAGGCATGAAATATTCATAGTTTATCTTTAAATGAAACTAAAGCATTTGTCGAGAGATTTTTGCTCTCTTTCAAACTAGTCGTTTTTTATTACATATTTTCACAAATTTCGTTTAATTATTATCGTTTTTAAATATTAGCGCGCTCTCTCTAACATTCGTATTTACATATCTTTCTTTTAAACGATCTTTGAACGCTTACTACGGAGCCTTAAAACAATGTAAAAGCATGTGTTTTTGGTTTGAAAATGTGTACGCTTAAAAATAATTTAAATGCTTTAATTAATTACTGCGAGTAGAAAACATCTTGGCCTTTGAAATGATTGAACATTTTTATGATAAGTCTTTTAATAAGATTCAGGCATTTAAAAAACTGTTTTAAAGTTCAAAATCTCCTACTTATAAACCCCTTTTCGGGTATGGTTTCATTGTATAATGTGGCATATTAAGTTCTTTAGTGATCTTAACTATTATTAATAATTTTTGTGTTTAACTCCTACACCTCCAATTTTTTTTTTTTACAAAATTTAATCAAATATAATAATGTTTTTATTAAGATACAGATCTCAACTTAACTTACGGAAGTATTTTTCGTAGTTTTTTTTAGTTTGATCTTAAACATTTAAATGCTTGTGCCTGAACTTCGCAAAAGCAAATAAAACACACTTTTTTCGATGTTTTTTTCTTGCATAAATCAAAACAGACGGCTGGTGTGGGGAGCAAGCGGTTGCACTGCTTTCTTCATACAGATCTTAAATTTGACTGAGATCAGAATACTAGACAAACTGAATAATATTTTTTCAATCAATGTGGTAAATCTGGCCTTGAGCCTGGTTTAAGACCGTTTTAATAAACAAAAGCCATGGTAATCAGTCAAGTTTTTCACTGTTCCGACCGCGTAATATTTATACCGCGTTTATAAGTAAGGGGAAATGTATAAACAACCAATAAACAATTTTTTTATTAGATCTATGTTCATAAATTTATAATAACATCTAAATATTTAATAAATAAATACTATTTCGGCACTAAATTGACATTTACATATTATTAGGTAGGTACCTATTATTATTATTAAAAAAATCTTTCCAAAGTTCTGTTGTTGCCTTGAACGCCAAACGTAGGCACTTATTATTTATTTATTCTTTTGTGTATTTGCCTTCACTAAATAGATTCTATTCAACATAGTTTTCATAAATTTTGAAAGGACGTAAGAAAGAATGCAATTATGTTATTTTTAAAGAACATAATACAATAATGAAATATAAATTTTAACCGATCGTTGCAAATATGTCATGAATTCGTCTTCTGCTGAAAAGTTCAAACTATTTCAAATTCGTATTGAGGCATGACTTGAGTTGAAGATATTAATAAAATATATTATTTTTGTAATAATAACTTAGCGAGTTAAACCTCAAATTGTAATATTTAATAATTAAAGACAATATTAGCGACTCTCAAACGAAAAATTTTAAACAGAAAATCAAAAAAGATTAGATCTAGGAAATGAACTCAGGACCCCGGCCTTAAATAAATGCAATCTAGATAGAGTCTTGGATAGATATATCAATTTTTATATTAATGTGCGACATCTATTGACTTTGTCTAGGATGACTTTTTAAAATTTTTAAACCACTTAATTTGAATAGGGACACTCAATCAAGCCATTCGATTAATAATCGATAAATAGGTAATTAATCAAAAAAATATACCGTATAAGCTGCAATTGATAATATCTGTCACAGTTGCCCAATAACTAAAAATAGCTTACTCATCGTCTTGATACGATAAAATCTATTAAACAATAGAGGACAGAGCAAAGTAGAACAAAGGGATGTTGATCATACCGCGCAATAAGTGTTGGACGAATGTGGAACAATTTAAGAACATTTAGATCAAGCGATCTGTGATTTGGGATCGTTTGTGGGTATGCCTAAACCGCACAATCTCGACATCTCTAACGGTGAGATGTATAATTACACATTAAGAACAAGGAGAAATTCGATTGGAGTCACCGGCCATTGAACAAATTGATTTCGTCTCGCGTGTGACAAAAAATCTGAATCTATTTTAAGCTTTGCGGTTATTGTTTTAGAGTAACCCAGATTGGCCTCTGCGGTAGAAAAAAAAACATTCAGAATCATCTATGTTTATCGTCCAGGTGAAAGACCACGATATAAAATCGAAAATTTGTTGTTTGAAATTACTTTTGTCTTGTTTAATGAGCAGATCCGCGTAGCCAGGAACTTCACGACTTTTTTCATCCCCACCACCTTCCTATCTTAATTTTATTTACCCTCACAACTTTGGCGCTGGTCAGTTGGGACTCGTATTTTTCGATTCCGTTTCTATTCAGATTGGTGGCCTTTCCCTTATCTTCCCATTTAATTAGGTAAAATTTACGATTTAGATTACGTGAAGCCGATTTCTCACAGCCAGTTGTTTTGCAGAATTTGAACAATTCGTTAATATTCGAGCTTTGTTCATGTTCCGTGATTAACTGGCCTGTAATGGAGTAATAACAGAACCTTCACAGAACATTAATATTAACTTTGAAATTTGATGAATTGTTTATATTCTGGGAACCGCTGTCCATTTGACATCCTGATATTGTGAGTGATATAAACATGTCAATGAATGCCAAAATCAAACAGGTAAGAACTTATTCTTTTTTATAGTAGAGTAGGGTTCACCTTAAATATTTTATATCAATGATTGCGGTCGGTCCATGTAATATTAGAGAATTTCGGATGTTTTTTAAATGTACATTAATGACAATTTCGTACATGTTGCTAATGGTGTATTCGGATATGATTTAAAAATATACATAACTGTTCATCTGCTTATAGGCAATTAGAAAATTTTAAAACCAAGATGAATGAGTTCGACATGGTGTTATCAAATACTGTATTCTATTTACATAACGTGTGACCGGGTATCTCATCAAAATGACAGTTCAACACACCTATAAAAAGTGATGAAACAAAAACTAGGTTAAATAGGTTACATAGGTTAGTTGTTACCTATGTAACCTAGTTTTTGTTTCATCACTTTCAATGACTCTATATCACTTTTTAAAGGTGTGTTTAATTGTCATTTTGATGAAATATCAAGGAACCGTATGAGACGATGTATGCATGTAAATGATGCAAGAAGCATACGCCAAGACTCAATTTTATTGAGATGGTAATTTTTATTTATTACATGGGGACCTAAGCTCCTGTAGAGTTGTACAGCATTCAGTAATTTTTAAATAATAATATTGATTGCGAAAAAAATTAATTTACCAGAAAAACGGGTACAGGGTTTTATTTTGAACCGCCCATCGCAATCCTAACCGTCCAGTACCTAATGATATTTTTTGAGAACATAATGCCATTTAATTTTTTTCAGTCGGGTACGTATCTTAACACCCTGTGTAGTACCCACTCGTATATAAACTCCCTATTGCCACGAAAACGTAACAAATTCAATTATACTTTCCACAATGATTCCACACTTCTAGAATGTATGAAGTGAATTTAATTCCATAATTCCACAACTATGAGAAGAGACTATATATTTAGACGTCGATATCTTCTTACTAGAACTTGCAAACGCTTTTAAATATGAAGCAATTCAGGAAGAACATTGCTGCATTCATTAATAAATCAATGCAAAGTGAAATTTATTACAGCGAATAATGCAGAATCCGCAACATCCTTAAACTCTGAAGAAATATTGGTGCATCTTCACGAATGCACTTAATTCGTCACGACGCAGTTTGTTTTTGCATTTGAATGCATTCATGGATTCGTGTGCTCAGCTCGGAGTATCGCGTGCAGTGCGCGCCTTTCTCTTGCTGCAGCTTCTTCGTATCTTCTTGGGATGCTGCGGTAACCCTGCAGAGAATAGTTGGGGTCGATCACGCCAGTCAACTAAATATTAACAGTGAGTTTCTGAAAGTCAAACGCATATAAACATATTAAGTAGATTATAATTAATTTTAACATACCTTTGAGACGTACACAACACACAGTGCTATTTCACGCGCTTAATTATAAAACAAATGCAGCATCTAATTCGCCAATTAACCCAACTCTTCATACTATAAATGATATTTGTCTAAACTCAAACATTGACATTTTTTCTGATTCACTGCCCAAATTCAAACGTGACATCATGTCAATAATATAAACTGTTCAATGCACAGACGTATATACACACGCACACACACACACACACAAAAACACTCACACACAACTATATACTACACACGTCACCTGATAATTGAGGAATAAACCATAATAATAACCAATAAAGCCACTTATCAGACATTACAAGGAGACATAGATCATAGGTTCCCAACATGAAATATCTAATTCCTCTATATTGTTTCATCACTGTAACTTATTTACGGTTTGTTTATATAATATAAAAAAATATATATGGTATACTTTTCTCCAATCTACTTAATCTTGCATTATTTTTTTTTAAATAATGAAGCTTTTCAGGAAGATACTCATGTCTTAATAGGCCTATCAAAACAATATTTTTTTAAATTTTATAAGTAATCTTTCAACTTGCTTAAAAACCCCAGACATATTCACAACAAAACAATATGTTGTCACTTTAGGGTCAAAAATTTCACTTTCTCCGATGTTATCTGTGTATTCTATACCTGCAAAGGTCAGCGACCCTACGGGGACGGGATTCGCTTTATTGTGCAAACTGTTAATAATACCACTAACAAAAATTATTTATTGTAATTTTTTTGGACGAAACGCTTCGTTATTGCCGAAAGTAGAAAGAATGGAATACAATTAAAGACAGATTTAGTTCGCTTTTTGAGCTGCCTTCTTTGAGAATAGATAAAATATCCGACAAAAACGAGATTAAAAAATACTGCACAAAATTAAATATATTTTTACCGACTTGTCTGTACAGAAGCCACGATAAATGATGGCGCTCGAAGCTTCATGCCAAATCACTATTTTGATTAATCTTTATAACGAATTGGTGTACATTATGAATACCAAAAATATGCTTTAGATAATTTGAAAATTTTCCTATTGCTTCGCTTGAGTAAAATACAAATAAAAAAATAAATTACTCAATAAAAAAATAAATTACTCAATAAAAAATATAAGTGCAAACTACTAAAAAAAATATTTTTTCAATAGAAATAATAATAAAGAATAAAGAAACAAAATGGTATGAACACGTAAAAAAACTTTTAAAAAATACAGTATTATAGCTAAGATCATCTGTGACAGTTTCACTTGATTAACTTTTTTGCTTTCTTATAAAATTATTTACAAAATAAATAAAAACCATTTTTTTTGCTTGAAATCGAACGTTTCTAAACTCCTTTTGTCAAGCGATTTTAATGCCTTTACTCTTAGCGAAAACTTTATTTTATTGCATGGTCATTTGCAAGTAGTAAGTGCATAATGCTAAGAAAAAAGTTATTGTGTTTGTTAGTTGCAAAACTGTGACGGTGTTTATTCCATGGTAGGCATTAGTAAATGAAATTAAAAGGGAAAAATGCTGACATTTATACTGGGATTATCTGTTATATGAAATATTTTACCCGCGATTTCAGAGCATGTTTTGAGTTAAAAATGTAGATTTTACTGTCCAATTATATATATTTTCAATTAAAAAAAATCCATGACGTGTCTCACTAATCACTCTGCCATACTTCGCTTTGTCACTTTACGATGCTACTGAAACGATATAGAGTGCGTATCATGTTTCCAGTGGCGGCGTGTAATGAAAAAATATTGTTTTTGTTTTTAATTGAAATAAAATATCATCGGGCAGCAAAATGACATTTACATTATTAAATATTCTCAGGAATTGCTGATTAAAAAACTTCGTATATATGCTGATACACACTGTACAGCATTCAAATAGTGTTCATATAATCATTCAGGTGTTCAGATATTCTTTATGAAACTTTTTGTTATGTTCCTACCACGTGATATACGCCATCTCATTTTCATTTTATTTTTTTTTTTATTTGGTAAAATATTTTTTTACATTTCAAAGTTTTCCAGTAATGTTGGCCTCACTGGGTGGCTTGCCCGTGCTGAGGCCTTCATTTTATAATATGAAAATATAATCTAAATACAATCTACAATATAAGCTAAAATAATACATTTAATATATAATCTTTTGTGTTTGTGAGTGATGTGTGTTTATTTTGGTTTTGTGTGTTACGTGTATGTTTTATTTTTATTTTATGCTATGACATTTTGGTAATATTGTATTTTTTGTTCTTTAATCCATTTTGTAATTTTGTGTGTGAATTTATTTTTATTTTCCTCAATTTTAATTTCAATTTTTAGACTGTTGAAAGCTTTTATAGCATGGTATTGGTAGTGTCTTGGTCCAAAGCTTGAATTTATTGTCGGAGTTTTTATGTTTTCTTTGTATGCTTGTCTAACTGGTCTGTTAGTGTTATTTTGTGTATGTTTAAATTTATTTATTTTTGTCAAAAATGTAGTTTAGTAGTGTTTTAACGTATAATTGGCGTATATCTAGTACGTCACAGCTGTTGAATATTTGGTCTGTATCAGTCAGTCTATGTTTTTTTAGTATTATCTTTAAGATCGTTTTCTGGATTGTATATTGGATATTGGATGGTACATACCCTTTATATCACAAGGCACAAGAATGCTGGCATAAGATTCTTATCGATGACGACATGTGTAAGAAATAATAAAAAATCGTTGTTAATTGTTAAAAATATATCACCGGACACCAAAATGTCATCTTCATCTACATGGTGGTCTGGAAAGTCTGCCTTGTGCGTCCTGATACACCTTGTATATGATATTATATCTCATATTCCTCACGATTCATCTAGAAACTTGTATTTTGAGGTCCAGTCATGTAAAATGTCGACATATTACGCAGCGTAATAATAACATACAGTCATTATCCAGTAAAGTGTCGATACTTAAATGTGGTCCGCCATCAGGACTAATGGCGGTAAACACTTTCCAAATTTCCAACATGGCCGCACAATGGACAGCTGCATTAAAAAACATAAATACCTTGGCAGCTAATTCATCTTACTGAAATGGATATTAAATTTAACATCAGTTTCTTTATTACACTGTTACTTAAGTCTGGAGCGTGTAAATAATTAAACTACACAGGCATTCTACCTTTAGAGTAATGGAAGTAATTTAATAATATTAAATTTAATATAAATATAAAAAAAGTTGAACTAACCTTAGAATGATGCCTTCTTGCAAATAGCAAGTCTAGTAAAACATCTAGTTTGATATATATTTTCTTCAATTTTTAATCTTTTATATGCAATATATTTTTTAAAGTAAATTGGTTCTCAAGTTGACCCAACGGAAAAAAAATTCACAATGAAAACATCTATTACGCATTTCAGCACTAACATTTTGGTGCGTCTTAAACAATCTCGAGGTAGGTATGTAAAAATTATTTCGTGATTCATAATTAATAAACAACAAAAAAAAATTAACATTATGATGCATAACAAACTGGGTTAATTATGTTTATTAAATCCCTGTATTCTACTTAATTTCGGCTTACTATTTCGACTCAAATTCAATATTTCCTTGCCCAAAGAGGAAATTTTTTTTTGCAGGTCTCAGAAGGTCTTGGATTTTTGTAGTAGGTCCGATGACGGTCTAGAAGCTTTTTTCATCAGTTAAACTAGCAAGTGTGTCGGTAATATTGTGTACACAATGTAAGAAAAAGGAGACTTTTGACTCTTGTTCGATTCTGTCTTCGTTTGGGGTAGATTTGAATCTTATGATCTGCTTTATCTGTCTTGTGGGGTAACCGGTTCGGTTTAAAGCATCGCTTAGCTTTGTAGGCTCCCATCCGATTTTCGGTTCTGGTCGGTAGGTAAAATGATATCAATTTACGTTCATCTCCTTTCACCTTCCTTCCATTGTCGGATCGGGGCACATCTTCGCCCGACAAGGCACATCCAGCTTCTCAGTCTTTGGAAATGTTTCTCCCAACCCTGAAAGTAAATTATTTACCTTAGTTAATGAGTTTATCTGAATAACAAATAAAAAAATATTCAATACATATACACATTTTATAGTAAATGGATTATGGGATTTTTGGGTGGTAAAATTTAATATTATATTTTTTAAACTTATTTTGTCATTCGCTCACTTAGGTACCAACGGTAGATTGTGAAATTTGGTGTGGATATAAATAAGGTTGATTGTGATATTTTAAGAACTATACACATTGACCCTCACAGCAATCATAAGGAACAAATATTAATAAATACATCACGAAAACTAGCGAGACAATGATTCCAAAAGCCTGGGAAACTACCGATTAATTCAATCAGCGTTATTTGTATCAATCGCGGGTTGATTGAGAAGTCGTTGGCCTCATTCTTCAAAATAAATCAATCATTTGCATTTTTTGCTGATCCCATGTCATCGGGCATTGCCAAATAATATGGTATGAACCGACATTGTTTGAATGACAATACTTTAACAGTGAACTTTACAAATGACTGAACGCCGTCACACTGAAATTTATCATATATAAAATCAAATATCGGATTGAAGCTTTGAAAAATCAATTTAACTATATTAAAGTAAGACAATACACCATTTAAATTTATAACTGTTCCAAACCGTCTGATGCAAGTGAGAGTATAGCATCCCCAATCATCATCCCCTTTTTGTGAAGCTGAAGGTAGTGGAGAGGATCTGTGATATTCTGATCTGATCACCAAACACGACTAAAGCCATTTCAAGCAACGTTTCAATTATGGATTTGGTCTTACAGATAGTATTTTCCATATCTTCCACAAATAAATGGTCAAATTAGTGATTTTTAAAAGTTGGTATCGGGGGTTGGTACATGTGGTATCGGGACAACAGTTACATGAATATTAAATAATGGTAGTTACTTTCAGTATCGCCCTGGTAATAGATCACCATTCAGAAACGAAACTTTGCTTGAAATGAATATCCGTCTTTGGTGACCAGATCTGCATAGTTAGGCACTTCCCAACATCCCAACCGTCTTCTGCCCAATCTCCTTTACTTCCCGCCCCTTTCAGCCTCACAATATACCCCAATTATTGGGAAAGTCATTGTTTACGCTCGAGTGGCGGTTTATCGGAAAATGTATTATAAATTGTTATCGAGATTTGAAGAACTTTCGATCGGGTAAACAAGAGGAAATCGAGGAGAGATGGATGGATAGCCTATAACGTTACTGGCTGATGGTTTAATGGAAAATTTTCTAGAGTAATGATACAAAGATAAGATGAACAACCGTTAACAACAGAATTACAAATGTAGAACATTTGTCATCTCACTGCAGGGTAGGTAGTTTTTCGACAAAGGGAGATTGCAATATTTTTTTTTCCTCCGCTGCTCATCTCGTTAGGGAATTCCTGTGTTGAAATGAGCATTTTTAAATTATATTAAATCAAATAAGTCAATCACATAACACATACACAGACGGATCACATTGAATATGGGTATCCTAAGGTGATTCACGACAGAAGCCATGACATGGACAAGACAGGACTTTAAGGTATGGAATATTCCCAAAGCTGTTTCACTATTCAACAGTCATAGTTCCATTGCCTCCGAACCGTTGGGAGAAGTGTTCTATATTCAAATAATCATTTCAACTCGGTCATCTTGGAGAGCATTCATTTCTATGTTATCTCCGTCACCGACAACATAGACTATTCCATCTCCCAGCCTGCAGAACTAACTTGCCAATGGTCATGCCTGTGGGGAGAGAAATCTTGCTGTTGAACAGAATCAATTCGGATATCGACATTTTTAGCATCAATGAAGCTTCATTTAAAAGGCAAGCTCTATTATTACTAGTGTAGTTGATATACACACTGTTTATATTAATGTAAGAATTTTTATGACTAAATGTATTTAAAAACGCATTATTGAACAATTTGTAATGTTTTTAATGAATTGAATTGAATTTATATATATATATACACGAGTATAAAGTCCCATCCGATATACGTTCTTATTGGGTGACCCTAACTTTGTTAAACACTATCGTATTGGACATCGTCCGTCTTTAAACTTTTGTATATAAACTTAAAACCCAAAAAGCTTACTGCAGCCTGACCTTTGACTTCTGAGATATCTGAGCTCAGCTAATAATGAAGCCGTACTGCCTATATAATTCACAATAATTCGAGTTCACCACTCCTTTGATGAGTTCAGTTCTATTGATAGCCATGATCATAAAGGGCACACCTATACAGGAAATGTGGCTAATTAATAAATAATGTTTATTTGATGACACTTCGTGAGATCAGACGAATTAAATTAGCACATTGAAGAAATTAACAGTTCTGAAGTGCTTTAGTCGGAGGTTAGATTCATTTAAAATGATTTAGTTTTCTTTTTACTTTAACCCCACGTCTCTGGGGATGTTTTGTGGAGGATTTTTTAATGATAGGAATGAGAGGAAGTTCTGGGAAGGAAAATATAATGAGGGGTAGGTAGGAATCTCGGGGTCAGTGCGCCTAGGAGGGACGGACATGTGAATCCATCCCTCCCGCTACGGTCAAGACGACGGGTCAAAAGAGACCAACTGGAGAGGTCAAAGGATCTCCCCAAAACTGGACTCTCACAATCAGGGTGGGCAAGCACATCCGCCGCCAAGACCTGATCATCCGGGCACCTCTGCTAAGTTACCAAACGTAGCAAACCACTTGGGGTGACCTATGTTTCGATTACCTAAATATAATTTCTGGATAGGAGATTTTTTATGAATACAACACAAGGGCTAAGAGCCAGTGGCACTATAGAATCCGCAATTGGGTTATGTTGTGTGACTGAAAAGAGTGGGTAACCAAATGAGAGGAGAAAGATTATGATCTGGTGACATAACACCAAAAACTATTTGAAAGAACGTTTCAATTCTGAAAGCTGGACGTTGTGGGGTCATGTAAAGGTTAAATCAACAAAATTAAAAAGATATTTTGATGTGCTGCGTTGAGTGGATTTCACAGTTCACGGATGTCAGCTATTTGAGGATACTGTTTATATTCTTTCCCAATTTACTTTTAACGAGTAACTCATTTATTTTTTCGTGAAAATTCCAATTACCCACCTCCCCATAAATTCGCATTCATTTTATTTAGAAAGCCGCGCACCAATCATAAAATATTAACATTTTTTCGTGAAAATCGTGCACATTGAATCATCATTATTTCTTTCATTTCACTTGTAATAAATGATTCGGATCACTCTCTTCACACGATTCGTGTCCAATCAACGATCGTCATTACCATCAACGCATCAACATCAACATCAAATAATACTGGGTGACCGATTGCTGCGAACATCACGAATGCTGTGCTTTCTCGTGCGTGATATGTGGAGAGAGTAATTTATTTTTCTTTTTCTTCCTTGCAACTGTTGGATGGTTTTAAATTGTTTAACTCATCTGCTGTAGACAATCTGATACATCGTGCACTGAGCGGTAAACTGGTAGAAGTTTGTCGTGGGCGTTTCCGTGCGCCCAAGGTAAGCAAAATTTTTCATCAATTCAGATTTTCAAACTACGAATTACCTTATTTTTTATTTGGTCATTCACAGTACTTTTTACTATAAGTTATAATAGGGTACTAAATATTAAATTATTACGTATGTCTTGTTATTACGAATGCCTATTACGTATGTCCTTCTAATGTCATGGTACACGGATAAAGCCTACTAAATGAACGATTTGATATGTTTCCCGTTAAATTTTAAGAAAAAGACGAATATACTGTCACAATGTCGGAATACTTGTCACAAAATTATTATATTTTCTCATTAGTTATTATATATTATCAAGGCGTGGTGCCGGTGCATGAACACGTGTTCCGGTATAGTAGTAGTACCAGTAACCACAAGTGGATTTTTCACCGCAGACCAATATTTCTTTTTCAATTTTTACTCCAAATAATGCCAGGAATCACTGTTTAAAGTAAGTCAAGTAATAATTTTTCTCGTTGCTATCAATGTTTAGACAATTCGTGTTAAGCATATTTTATTCGATTACGGTTTGTGTAAAATGAATTTTCATCAATTTTTGTAAATATCAAAAAGATTACTTATTACGTAATACAATAATAATAATTTTTTCTGGCAATTATACCTCAATTTTTTTCTCGTATATAACAGCATTTTTTTCTGCTTTTCTCATTGCTAACAATGTTTACGATATTCCGTCAATTTCTTAGTCAATAATCAATTCTCATCAACAAAAAAAATAAAATCATTGGTAATTACAACATTTTTATACATGTATTTGTTACATGGGTTCTCGTTCAAGGAGAAAACTATTTGATATACAATAGTGAAATAACGCAAATTAACGCCGAGATTTCATCCCGCGACCTCCGTATTCGTAGTCGAGAGCGTTACTCCTCGAGCACGCACGGAAAAAACTTCCTGATAAAAAATATTGCTGATTTATTAAAAATCTAGTCAAATAAAACGGTATAACAGACCTTTAAGTGGAAGCTACAAGCCAAAAATGTGTATATTCTTGGTATACCTTATATTGTAGGTAATAGGCTAAATCGCTTGACAAATGGAGTCTAGAAACGTTCGATTTCAAGCACAAAACTGGTTTTTATTTATTTTGTAAATCATTTTATAAGAAAGCAAAAAAGTTAAGAAAGTGAAACTGTCACAGATAATCTTAGCAATAATTCTGTATTTTTTAAAAGTTGTTACCTTTACACGTTAATACGTTTTTATTGAAAAAAATATTTTTTAATAGTTTACAGATATATTTTTTATTGAGTAATTTATTATTTTATTTGTATTCTACTCAAGCGAAACGATAGGAAAACCTTCAATTTATCTAAAGCATATTTTTGGGATTCATAATGTACACCGATTCGTTATAAAGGTTAATCAAAATAGTGATTTAGCATTCAGCTTCGCCTTAACGAATGAATTGGCAGGTTTCCTAATAAACTGTTAGAAAAATACGAATATGTTATTAGGATGTCGGAAAACGTGTTCATAAAAATTTTAACATTTTATCATTATTTATTAGGAAAAGGAAACCTGTATGAACACGTGTTCCGTTATATTCTTTACAAAAAATTTGACAACAACTTGTAAAAATTATTTGTAAAAAGCCAAAGTTAAAAACACTCTATAAAGATATGGATGAAAGCAAGAACTTCTTACAATGAATAAGAAAGTACGAAAAATTATTAATCAATATTTGACTGAAATATCACGTGTTCACCACTCTCAATACAATATATTTTTTGTTCAAACAGTCCGAACTCCAAACGAAGGTATCGAATCCGTTGTTGATTAGCATAAAAAAAATCGAGATTCGAACGGCGCACCTCGATTGGTTAAAATCGGGGTCACCTGACCCGGTCACCACCTATGAATGGACCAAGGATGATACTATCAGTACCTACCTACCGCACTTTACACAGGTAATACAGGTACAATGGACGTCAGTGCAAAAGATTGGCAAACATTATTTAATTAAAGAAAGCACCTTGGAATTAATATTTGAGATTGGATAGCATGGCCGCGTTTGTTTTCAAACTACACGGAGAAAACAGGCCGTTTACTGATAAACTTTTAGTAAATTCCCTCATATATCGGACCACGTGTTCGCACATGCATTTGCCTTGAAAATATACCATGACACGTGTTCCAACATCGTCATAATGAATTCGTATTTTACTAACTATGTAAGTTTATTAGGAACATTATCAATTCATTTGTTAAGGGCTTGCAATCCTTTTTTAAGGCGATGCACTACGTCTTGTAATATTTTAAATTGAGCCGCTATCAATAACAACCCTTACGTAGATGGCGATAATTCCCGCTTCGCCTGTTTTGATTTATGCAAGAAAAAAACAAGGCCAAAAAGTGCCTTTAATTTTATTTTGTGGATGTTCAGGCATAAATATTAATTTTTTTTTCGATCATTTTATAAATAACTTTATTTGCCACATTATACAATAAAATCATAACCGAAAATGGGTTCGTAAGTAGGATATTTTTAACTTTAAAGCAGTTTTCATAGGCCTTATAATATTTTTTCTGGGTTTATAAAAAAACTTATCTAAAAAATACTCGATTATTTCAAAGGCCAAGATGTATTCTACTCGCAATATTTAATTAAAGCGTCTGAAACATTTCCAGGCGACCAAATTTTCAAACCAAAAACATGATTTTGCATTACTACGTATGGCATCGCCTTAAACCGGATAACGAATAATTTTAAGAGATTTTAATAAATAAGCAATATATGGGTAGCTAAGCTATCCATGACTTTCAGTTTGTGGTTGCTCCACTACATTCCACAGCATCCCCAACAACGCATTTGTTTGGAAGTAGTCAATCAGATAAATATATTATAGTATTTTGGCTCTCGACTAGCAATCCGAAGGTCGTGGGCTAAAATCCGGCGTGCGCAAGTAAATTTTATTTGATTAATTTGTGTTATTTCACAATTTACTAATTAAAAATAATATATAGTATACTTGCGGCACGTTCTAGAGTGGAAGATACTCTCAGTAAAGCCCTTGTGTAAGACCATTATTATATTATTCTATTTCTCTTCCCAATCTCCTTCCCTCCCCACAACCTTCATTCTCACGAAATACCCCAATTAGATATGTCATAGTCCCACTGGTTCCAGACGGTTGAGAGCAGTTGGGACTCTTGGGCAGTATTCACATAAAAAAGGTCGTCGATTTGATAGTATCAAAATGTGATAGATTTCGGAATACCACTACCTATAACAGAGGCCACGATATAGATAGAACCTACAGTATGCATTTAATTTTAATCGAAAAACTTCTTTTTTTATCTTGCAGCTGAACCTATTTCAATGTATGTATCCATGATCTGTTCTGTGCCTCTCAGTGTCATCAGTGGTTATCCTCAAGAGGTTGATGATCCCGGACTATGTATGGAAGCAATTCAAGAAGGACTGTGTGATAGCAGATTGCAAGGAGAACTACTGAGATCACGAATAGTTGATAAGATAATATACCTGCTTACCTACATTTAACTTTATTTATAAATATGTTCATCTTTTTAAAGCAGCATTAATTTCCTTTGCCAGTATGTACGTAGGACTCACGAGCGTGAGCTTTTCAAAGTTGAAAAGAACCGTTTCATTTTCAGATAAGTTATGGCGAAGCTTAATGCTAAATCACTATTTCGATTAATCTTTATAACGAATTGATATACATTATGAATACCAAAAATTATGTTTTAAATAAATTGAAGGTTTTCCTATCGTTTTGATTGAGTAGAATACAAATAAAAAAATAAGTTACTCCATAAAAAATTTAAATGTAAACCACTAAAAAAAAAAAATTTTCAATAGAAATATATGAACGCGTAAAGGAAACAACTTAAAAAAATACAGTATTATAGCTAAGATTATGTGCGACAGTTTCACTTGATTAACTTTTTTGCTTTCTTATAAAATTATTTACAAAATAAATCCAAATCAGTTTTGTGCTTGAAATCGAACGTTTCTAGACTCCGTTTGTCAAACGATTTTTGCCTATTGCCTACAATATAAGGTATACCATGGATATACACATTTTTGGCTTCCTCTTAAGTAGACTTACCTAACAACCTATAATTATTACAATTTTGAAAAAAAAGAAAAAAAAAATTCTGTGAATATATCGTATTTTCGGAAGGTATCTACTGTTTCACCCACCCTAGTTTCAACATTGAAAATGACACTTGAATTTAAAGTAAATTTGAGTTTATTGAAAGCGAAAAATTTCATTGGTTCTGGAATAATGCACGTCACAGACAACCGAAATTAGTATGTTTGATGATTTTATATGGTTTTCTTTCTTCGAGATTATTAAATCTTTACCGTCTTAAAGATAATACGGAGGGATAAGAACAGGTTAGTAGAAAATTTTACACATAATCACGTGCATGTGTACTGCGAATACCGGCCTTAATACCGCAGTATTAGTGGCTGACAGATTTTTAAACCGTCCGACCCCCAGGATTAGGGAGGTATTACTATGGTATTAAGACGGAGATCGCGAACTTTGTTGAAAATCTGTTTGATTTGACAAATATCGATCGGTCGCGCAATGAAAATGTAAAAAAGTAGTAATACTTTTATATTCAAAATCGACATATCGGTTTACCAAAGCAAATACGAAACGTATTTGTGTTATATAATATTGTGAATGAGGCAAGAAGTGTGTGCCAAGACCGAGTTGTTCGGCGGTCCGCCCTCCCTACCTACCCCTGCGGGGAAACGGTGTGATGGTTAGTTAGTTAGTTAAATACGGAACGCATAATAAAATCGGCCAAATTTCGAAGCAATTCAAAGCAGACCGGGCAATGACATCGCAAATGTCATCTGAAGAAATTAGTTAAAGTAATTAATTTATTAAAGTTAGCAACTAAACGCGAAATGAAAAAATGGCGGTGTTTTTGAGTATTGGAACAAAGTGGTGCCAGTCTAAAAATATCTCACATGAATATTATTATGAGTAAATATTTTAACCTGAGCAGTATACGGCCCTCCTCATCGTATAGCAGCAGCAGTGTATTAGGGAATCTTTATAAGTAACACTGATTATGTTTTGCACAAATAAACACAATATCTGCATTGATGACGCCTCCTACTGCACATTGATGTTCTCATTTCGAATCTAGATTATTTCAAAGAAAATGCATTATTAAAAAGTTATTGGTTTACTCTTAAATTTTCCATCATCTGTTAGCCAGGAAGTGTTTTTTTATTCGTAAACAGAAAATCGGCGACTTTTCCTTTGTTCTTATAACATTTTTAAGGCGGACAAACATGGCCAGAATTAGATTACTAAATACAATTACGAGCTCCATCCTATATAGGTAACTTATATTATAGAGAAACTCTTTATTTTGTTCACATATAATTTTATTTTTTATTTATTTATAGAATACATGATAATACAATAATACATTTTCTTACATGTGATACATTAAATCACCACACTAGGCGACTGCCTGTCTCGTGGCGACCAATGGTATATAGTTAGTATGTGAGGTCTAGTGTTAACATATGAATTAAATATTTATACATGTTTAAAGTATGAAAGATTATATTAGAATTAATTATAATGGAAATAGAAAATATAAAAATGTTAAAGTAGAAAGCAGAAGACAAAAAAAAAGGAAAATAAAAAGAATAAAGAAGAAATAAAAATAAAAGAAAAACAAAAAAAATAAAAATTTAGAAGTCTAAGACATGCTATTATGCAGGAAAAGATCAAATACATAACTCTCTTTTCTGGTTGTGTAAGTGTACATGCATGTATGAGCGCGTAAATACGCGTGTACACGCATACATCCACACACACACTTATTCATATTTATAGATGCATACATATTCATACAAAGATATATACAAATATATACAAATATATTTGTATACATACATACATACACATATATATATATATGTATGCATACATACATACACACATATACACATGCCTACTTGTACATAGTTGTTTATTCCCTTTATCACTCATTTTTTATGGCAAAAATTGTTTTCTTATTTTTTTGTATGGTGATAATATTGAGCAATACAATATGAAATAAGACATTTTTTAAGGTTATTATGATAGAAGCAGAGGAATCTAGTTCGGAGTGTAAGAATTTATCTTGAGTACACATATAATTATTATTGCTATGACTCATATAAAAAGTTGCCAGGAAAGTAGTGATAATTAGAT
The DNA here is from genome assembly GCF_061612785.1 of Hesperophylax consimilis. NCBI lineage: Eukaryota > Metazoa > Arthropoda > Insecta > Trichoptera > Limnephilidae > Hesperophylax > Hesperophylax consimilis. The sequence continues at coordinate 15,990,792 of NC_142857.1, forward strand.
TATATACTTGATTCTCAAAAGATATTAAAAGACTTGAGATTGGAATAAGGATGGTAGTAATTGTGTGTGTTTCAGAATGGTTTAGCTGTAAGATAAGATATTTAATACATATTTTAGTTGTTTTTATGATAGAGCTAGAATTATTACTAAGAGTAATAGAAAAACTAAATAATCCTCGATCAGGAGTGGAAGATACATTATATACAGGGTTTTCCAATAAAAGGTGTTATTTTGATATTCAATCGTAAAATATCAATGGTTTCGTTGCTTGTGTGGCACATAGAGCCGTTTTGTTGAAATTAAACGCTGTCCATATCAATACCATCCAATTCCGGCCAAAAAAATCATTAATCATCTCTCGATAGCGCAATCCATTTACCGTAACTGTTGATCCAGCCTCATTTTCGAAAAAGTAAGGTCCAATAACTGCACCAAACAGTCACACGTTGAGGATAGAGAGGCTTTTCAACAATAATTCTTGGGTTTTACGAGCCCCAGATGCGACAATTTTGCTTGTTGACGAAACCACCGTGGTGGAAATGGGCCACACCACTCAAGATGATTTGCATTTGATTCACTCAAGTGAATTTTAATAATTTCAATGCGTTGTTGAAGCGTGTATCGTTCCATTTTTATTAATGGCGTAGTTTCTACTTGTCAAATGTCAAAAAATTTCCAAATTCTGTCAAAAGACAGCTTCAAAAGTAACATCTACCGAAATAACGGGATATTCAAAATAACACCTCTTATTGGAAAACCCTGTAGAAGAAGTAATTCGAACCAAAATTGAATTGTTGCACATTGCTTGAAAAGTCAAATGTCTTTAAACTTATTTTATGCAAGTCGGCAACGTCGAGGACATCAGCTAGTTTAAGAGAGGGAGCTTTCCTGTCACCTCTCGTTAGAATATTGAACGCAGAAGCACAATGAATAAACAGTAAGCTCAATATCATTAACACAAAAAATACACACTGTCTCAGTCAGCAATAACTACTAATCAAACTGAGGCTTTCGAGGTGAGCAAGCAAGCGATCTCTCACTTAACACCTTTCGTTACCTGAGATTTATAATTTTAATCCAATCACTTCGCCAGTTATAAATCCACATATGTTTTTATTTTCGGCAGATTGGGTCAAGGTCAATAAGTCGGGTAACGCACAATCAGTTTTTAAGGTTTTTTTCTATATTATTTTAGTATATTTTATGGTAATGCTCTTAGTATTTTTTGTGATAATTGTATTTTTTTCCTAATGGCTTACTTCTTTGCGGTTGCAGTTTGTTTTTAAATTTTGATTGATTGATTGATCTAGTTTGCAAGTGTAAAAAATTGTAATTGAGTCCTTAATTAGCTCATAATTCGAACGACGAAACAGGTCTAAGATAAGTAAAGTAAATAGTTTGTACAAAGCTAAGGAAAGTAAGTAGGTCAGGAACAAATATTGACAAAAAAAGTTATATAATATTTGTAGCTACAAGGTTCATGATTTTTCTGTTTATAAGAAATTGCTCGTAATCTCATCACTATTAGACCTCCGTGGTTCTAATCCCGGTGTGCGCAAGAAAATTGTATGTGAATAGTCACAATTTATTTGCTTAAAATTAGTATAATATTGCGGGCGGCTCTTGGTTGGGCTTCGCCCAGTTTAAGTGATACTAACAACAGTTACATTTAATAGGTAGATATTAGGTCATTCACAGAGAGAGGGTGAGTATTTATTGTAAATAGATTATTAGAGAATATTACAGAAGAAAAGAAAACATGTCAATATAAAATCAGATATAATCAATAAGCGAAAAAAAAATTATAAACCCTCTTTTAAATATTTTCCCACTCAACTGGTCTTTCCCGTCTAACGATATTGTAATTCCTAATTCTAATAAACTTCACCCACTCTTACCCCTCCCCCCTCCTTTAACTTCTTCTTTCCAATTGTAATCCATATTTAATTTTTAACTTCAATGTATACTTACTCCTGATGACGTGAACTTCGTTCATGAAACATGTAGAGGTTGTATGTAATTAAGTGATGCAAACAAAGTTATTTGTTATTTATGTTTATTATCAAAGTGATAAACTTTCAGAAGAAATCTTCTTATTAAACGCTTGTTAATGGTCAAGTAATTTTGCGTAACTATGCGTATTGTTAGCTGCATATTTAATTATTCGCGCCAGTCATTTGCTTCGTTCTTATGCCGTCAGAGGGGCAGAGTGGTCGAATTTTGCCTGCAGTATAGTACTTCTTCACTTTTCTCTCCTCCATTCCCTCCCACCAACAATCTTAAGCCCCCGCATACCAAATTTCTACCGATTTATAACAAGTTTCTCGTTAACTCTTTAAGTTTTTAAGTTCCAAAATAATGTTGTTATTTTTTAATATAATATCTATACATTTGTTATACCGAAACGCTTATTATATGAAATTCCCTTGATAGAAAAAAATCGTTAAATTAGTCATAACAATTATTTAAAACACGTTTTTTCTGTTATTTTATATGTTATAGGCATGAAAAAATTCACAGTGTATCTTTAAATGCAACTAAAGCATTTGTTTACAGGCTTTTGCTCTATTTCAAACGAGTCGTGTTTTATTAAATATTTTCACTATTTTCGCTTTTAATATTAACGCGCTCCCTCTAACATTCGTATTTATATATCTCCCGTTAATAATAGTACACAACTGCTGATCCTGTACAAATCACAAAAAAGCCCCTTGTTGAATTTGGCAACCACCTCTGGACTGGAGCCCCAAAATACTTGAAAAAAACCCTTGACTCTGTTCAACGGCTGTCCGTTTGATTAATTCCCTTATCTTAACAAGCGCTTTGCAATATTTTTTAGCACAGGCGTAAGGTAGGTGTGATGTCCTTGTTCTATCGGTATTAAAATGGAAGATGCTCCGAGAAGCTAGCGTCATTGATACCTCCGGGACCGGTGCACCAACGTACGTACACTGTTGACATTGTCACATGAGAACACCTCGCTTCTGTGGAACGATTTGCCGGCTTTGTTTCCTCCCTCCTACAACACGGGTCTCTTCAAGTCCACTCCTTCCTCTCCCCAAAATAACCCTCCACACAGCATCCCCAGAGATGAAATTATTTTCCTCAGGGTCTCCTGTGTGGAGTTAATGTAAAAAAATAAAAATAAAATTGCCTTATCAATTCATTCGTTCAGTTTGTTCGGATAATGAATAATTCGAAGAGATTCTTAATAAATTAGCAATATTTGTTATCAGTAATTTTTCTCCGTGTAGGTAGGTAATATATCTTGTGAACACTCCATGACTGAGAATAGCAAACGCTTCATTAACTCTTCATGAGGTGTGCAATAATATAATTGACTTTTAAGCGTTATTTAACCATCAATTAAAAACTAGTATTAAACGTCTGCACATCACCATGATGGCGTGTCTTCAGGTACCTACCTACTGACATAGTTTTACAGGTAGGAATATTCCTATTATCTACGTATAGGTGTAATTAATTTACAAGCATCAATTTTTACTTCATACTAATTCAAAGTAAAATGTTTACATTCGAGCAAATTTTGACTCGCACAATTATTATTACATACTGGCTGAAATCCCCGGCGTTGTCCAGGGTTTGCGTAAAGTTTTTTTTAAATCTCTCGTAGACAGACTTTCCTCTTGTTTCGAAGGTAAAGTGTGCAAAATTTCATCAATCTCGGAATCAATTTTTAGTTTTTCATAAAAACAACGTCACGCCGCCATAGACACTTAATACTTAATACATTATAATACTAACTGAAGTCCCCAGCGTTGCCCAAGCTTTACAGAGAGTTTTTTTTTTAATTATTAGTAGACAGTGACCTTCTTATTTTGAAGGTCAAGTGGGTAAAATTTCATCAACTCGGAATAAAACTGTAGATTTGTATAAAAATCAAGCAAGCGCCGTTCACCCTCCAGAGACACTGGTTTATACAGATGTTACGGGACGTTATTCTTGACATTATTTGGAGTAAAATAATTCAATGAAATTTTGATTTCCGATTACTTTTCGTAAGGTTTTCTTTTTTAATTTATTTTTCAACCCCTCACTCGGACCCTACCTGTCCAATACCTAGTGACTTTTTATTTTTTAAATTGAAAAAAAAAAATGTCACCTGAGACCAAAATTTTATTTACATACTTTTATATAAATAATTATGTAAATAAGGTGCTTTAACACCCTGTATAAATAGAAAGAAGATGCTATATAGTACTCCTGACTCCGGATAGTTGGGACTCTTGTGCGGATTTACATTAAAAAAATATGCACCTAATTAAATTATGTGCTAGTTAACTATATGACATGTTTGTAATGGCTTTATAAGTTTTTTTTTAAATAGTCAAATTATGCACTTAATGTGGTTTAATACTATTTTTATAAAATCAACGATAATTATCAAGAAATGTTGACTATTATTGTTACAATTCAGCTGTTAGTGCTTAAAGTTTCTACATTTACACCTGTAACACAGTGAAACTACAATTGACATTAAATTAATTTATTTATTTTTAAAATTTATTTATATAGTAAAATTCAAAAAACTTTCAATTATCTACCTATGATCTTTAAACGTAATATAAATGATTTTTTATGCCACATTTATTTCTTCATAAAAAGTGGTTCTGTGGCAATAATATGCAAAAGGTGTTATTTCATGTTAAAACGAGTTTTTCCTTTCACGAAAAAATATTCGTAAAAACATATCTGATGGCTAATTGTATACATAATATAATAATATGATATCAATATTTGTACGCTAAACGTGTTTTTTTAATGTTTTCTCATCCTTAATTTAACACGTGTTCAAAATCAAAGTGTCTGAATTGATTAAATTTATGACTGAATTATTCCTAGAAATGAATATAAATTTATTTGTGTTTGACGTCTATGTGATTTGCTTTCTGTTTCTGGTTTAAAGCAATCCTAAAACGTAATTTTATAGATAGGGAATTTGCGTATTTTTTTTTACGTATTTTGAATAGGTGAATAAATTACAGACCGATGAAATGCCAAATGGTCGACAGGGCGTTCAACCAAAAAAAACATTCTATTTTATACTTCAAGTAAATCACATTCAATACAATAATTACGTACAATAAGGTACGGCGAATCTTACCGAACCTATCGCATATTTACCCACTGTTTGCATTGCTTGCAACTTCCAGAGTTATAGGTACAATATTTTTTACATTTCAAAGTTTTCCAGTAATGTAGGCCTCACTGGGTGGCTTGCCCGTGCTGAGGTCTTCATTTTATAATATGAAAATATAATCTAAATAATATATTTAAAGAGAAAATAATACATTTAAAATATAATCTTGTGTGTTTATGAGTGATGTTTGTTTATATTGGTTTTGTGTGTTACGTGTAGGTTTTATTTTTATTTTATGCTATGATTTTTGGTAATTTTGTCTTTTTTGTTCTTTCAGGCGATGCCATACGTAGTAATGCAAAATCATGTGTTTTTGGTTTGAAAATTTGGTCGCCTAGAAATGTTTCAGATGCTTTAATTAAATACTGCGAGTAGAATACATCTTGGCCTTTAAAATAATCGAGTATTTTTTAGATAAGTCTTTTTATAAGCCCAGAAAAAAATTATGTAAAGGCCTATGAAAACTGCTTTAAAATTCAAAATCTTCTACTTACGAACCCATTTTCGGTTATGATTTTATTGTATAATGTGACAAATTAAGTTATGTATAAAATGATCAAAAGAAAATTAAATATTTTTGCCTGAACATCCACAAAATAAAATAAAAGGCATCTACGTAAGGAGTGTTATTGATGGCGGCTCGATTCAAAATATAACACGACGTATGGAATCGCCTTAATCCATTTTGTAATTTTATGTGTGAATTTATTTTTATTTTCCTCAATTTTAATTTCAAGTTTTACACTGTTGAAAGCTTTTATAGCATGGTATTGGTAGTGTATTTGTCCAAAGCTTGAATTTACTGTCGGAGTTTTTATGTTTTTTTTTCTTTTTCATTGCTTATTATTAACTTCATGCCTAAAATGGTAAATCTTACAAAATGTAAAATTTTCCGGACTGATTAGTTCAAGCGAACGGTCAATTTTAAATGCATGGTTAGGTTAGGTTATTTTGTGTAAGTTTAAACATGTATAATTATTCATTATGTTGAATCTTTGGATGTCTTCTTATCTGTATCAAAATTTAGATAATTTGTTATACACGGTGTTCAGAAATTAGTGGGATACGCGAGAAACTAGTGTATCTACATCACAAAGATCCTAAAAACCGTTTTCGGTTGTGAGCGTTTTGATTTTTTCATTGTTTTTTTACAACATGGATAAAATACTTTTGGAGCTGGGTCTGCGCTTCAACGCACTTTAAAATACGATAAATGCGATAAACGATAAATACGATGGTAATGGACTCGATTAATTCAAAAACGAAAGCTTAAATCAAAAAAGTTGTACTACAAATCATCTCCAAATATGTATATATATTCAGCAAATTTCTGCTTTATTTTTTGTTCACCATGTATTTTAACACATAAATTTAATAACCCAGTGAAACAACCGGTCGGTGACTGAGTTGACATTTCGTTTAAGTCCCACCCAGGGGTAGCGTGTTCAATTCCTGGGCTGGCCAAGTCCTCTATCACAACACAAGCAACATTTTCCGCTTACTGTGGTGGTAATAGGAGATTTTAAAATATTGTCAGGTTATTCGTAACCCGGTAATGTTTGTCTTTCTTTTTTTATATATTTGAATTAAAATATTTAAAAAATGTATTTTGGAAACCTTTCATTAATATCTAATTCTGGGTTAGGTTAGGTTAGGTTAAGAGAGTTCTAGAATTATTATGGTGGCTGCTTGTTTATTGACATTAAAACTCCAATCGGTTGTTGCACATTTTAACACTTAGTTCGAGTATATAAAAAATTAGTACCATCAAATTAAAAACGTAGTGAGTGTGGTAGATTTGAGTTGCATTATTTAAAGAGCACAAATCATTGCGCAGAATTGATAGTCTCTTCAATATTCTGATATTTAGCAATAATTTAAGCCTCCTTATGGAATTGCACGTATTAATAGTTCAACTCTGAGAGTCCCTGTTAGAATAAAAAAACATGTCAGTAAGTATTGAAATCTGTTAACCTTTTGCAATACAAATACTCGACCAATTGAAATTATTTCTTAATAAAGTTCATCCTTGTTCGATAACATTTATATATTAAGCTTGAATAAATAGTCATCGGGACTGGATTAAGTAATAACATTAGAAGAACATGTATATTCTTAGTGTATCTTATATGACCACGAATATAGGCATTAGACATAAAAATCGCTTGGAAAGCAGAGTCCAGAAAAGGTAGATGTAAACTCAATTTTTTTAATAATTTCACAAGAAAGAAAAAAATTAATGAAGGGAAATAATCGTAGCCATAAAATAGTGTTTTTTTTTAAGTTGTTTCTTATATGCGTTAATAATTTTCTAATTAAAAAATAAATTATTTAGTAGTTTACACGGAGAAAAATGACTGTTGATAATATATTTAGAATCTCTCTAAATTATTTGCAATTCATGATAAAAACGGGATTGTAGGCCTTGCGAATGAATTAACAGGTTTCCCGATTCGTGTTCCTATATCATGATAATATATTCGTAATTTACTAAAAGTATATCAGGAAACTTGTTAATTCATTCATAAGGCCTGCAATCCCGTTTTTAAACAGAATTACTAATACTTTCCAGAGATTCTTAATAAATTTCACTGGTTTTTTTTATAGGCGTTCGCTTAAATTTTTTAACACGCAAGTTATTTTAAATTGGTACTTATTTAACAATTTAAATCATTATTCACATGTTTTGTACATTTTTAAATTTAACAATATTATTTTAATTCTACGGAAACGAGATTGTTAAAAAAGTATCAATTTATCTAAAGCATATATTTTGTTAATCATAAGGGATTGATTAATGCGGGTTTTGGAAAGAACAAAAATAGAGAGGAGGAATAACGTGTTAATTATTTAATTACGCTTACGTTGGGAATTTTGTATTGTTTTCTTATCTCTCCATGCATATATGATAATCATGGTTTTCCACTATACCGCCTCAAGGATCTCATTTCCACTACATTCGGTCCAATTTTTGAGAGTTTTACGCCTAGCTTTCAATTTCACGAATTAAAAAAGTTTTTTTTAAATTAATTAAAAATATTATAATAAAATCAATTAAGATGCGGGTCTGAATGAATGAATTATTATAAAACTCCGCAAACATTCGTAGACGCGCAAAATTCGATTTCGTATCAATTATTTACCTGACCTTCTTCAGTGGTGTCTCAAAATATTGATTATTTGTAATAAAAAAATCTTGACAAACACTTTTAATTTGCAAATATCAGAGGACATCACATTATTATGTAAATTTTGACGGATATTTGCCAAGATGACAACTTGACGTAATACTTTATAATATTCTGACCATGTGTGACTTTTACAAGGTTATAAGAGCTATAACAAGTAATACATTTAAGTAAATGGAGAAGTTATATCACTTGTGATACAAGCAGGTGTATTTTTAGTTAATTCAGGTGGACATATTGATTGTTGGGTCAGCAGGCCAACTAATGAATGAAACTAGTTTTAAGATGTAAATTATTTATTTATTTACCAACGGACCAAGTCCAATTAACACATTATTGGAATATCTTTAAAATTTAAATGAAAAAGTATTTAATTTTTAAAAGGGTTTTTTATATTTAATTTTTTAATTTTTTTATTTTTATTTGTAAAAGAACTAAAATCTTTTGTTAGAAATCTTGACAGAAACAATTTTACTTTTTCCATTTTGACAGGTGACATTAATATAAATATTAATGATAACAATATAAATGTAAATTGTCAAAATGAGTATCTAGATTGTTTATCAAGCTCTGGATATACGTCATATATTAGCTCACCAACTAGAGTAACCTTAAGTAACTCTGCATGTTTAGACCACATATTTGTCAAGTCGCACAAGGCGACCAATATTATCTCTTCAATTCTTGAAACTAATATCACAGATCATTACCCGACCTTTTATGGACACCATTTCAAAAATACACCTCTAAACCAAAATTCTGTAACTCTAGAAAAAGTAGACATTGATTATAAAACTCTAAACTCTTTACTTCAGTCAGAAAACTGGGAAAATGTAATATCAATAGAAAATCCACATTTAGCATTAGAGAATTTCTATAATACTCTTAAAGAGTATATTCTAAAAAGTGAAAGTAAAATAGTTGTCACTAACAGAAAATATAAAAAAATTAAACCTTGGATTACAGTTGGATTAATTATATCAATTAAACAAAGGGATAAATTATATAGAGAAATGATAAAATATCAAATGGATTGCCAAAATAATAATCTCAGAACAATGCCTTATCTGAAAACAAAATATCTAATGTACCGAAACTTACTAAATAGACTGATACGAAACTGCAAAAAGAAATACTATTGTGAACAAATTGAAAATGCTAAAAATAATACTAAAAAAACTTGGAATATTATAAATGAAATTGCCAACAAAAAAATTATTTCTTCAAATATTGTAAATGAGGTTAAAATAAATGATGAAATAATAACTAACAAATCGACCATTGCAGAATGTTTTAATAACTTCTTTACAAATATAGTAGACGAGGTACTTCAATCTTCCGGCATTAATGTTAATCATGATTATATGGAGACATCTCCTCAATTAGACTCTAATAACGATTCAATTAACTCAATAGAATATTTTTCTCCTATTACATTTAATGAAATTGAAAAATATATTGATAACCTAAAACCATCCAACTCTAAGGGAAATGATGGCCTATCATGTGATACATTAAAAAAAATAAAACAACATGTATTAACGCCATTACAACATATCTTTAATATATGCCTCAAAGATGGTCATTTTCCAGAACAGTTTAAAATCTCCACTATAATACCTATTCATAAATCTGGGGATACGCATAAATTAGACAATTACAGACCAATATCCCTTGTATCAAACCTATCAAAAATATTCGAAAAATGCATCAAATTTAGAGTCATTGAACACTTAGAAAAATATAAAATTCTATCGAAAAACCAATACGGCTTTCGTAAAGATCTAAGCACTGAGGATGCCATATATGAATTGACAAAAAATATTTATACATCTATCGATAAAAAAAAGAAATGTCTTGCCATATTCCTAGATTTAAGAAAAGCTTTCGACACCGTTAATCATAATTTACTCATTAAAAAAATAACTCAACTGGGCTTCAAAAAACACACACTAAAATTACTATCAAACTATCTTAAAGACAGAACACAAAAAACAAAAATTGGGAATAATTATAGTTCAGAAACACAGATAAAAAACGGAGTTCCGCAGGGAACTGTTCTTGGCCCGATTTTATTCTTAATTTATATTAATGATTTATGTTATTTTGTAATCCCTGGTAAAATTGTTTCTTACGCCGATGACACGGCAATAATAGTGGATGGTAATAATTGGACAGAAACTTTTTCGAATGCAACTGTATGTATTTCACTTGTTTCAAAATGGTTAAAATACAACAAACTTGTCTTAAACTACAGCAAAACATTTTACTTACCTTTTTATAAAAACATCAAAAACAAACCAAAAGACAACCTTAAAATTAGAATCCATAATACAACTTGCAATCAAGAAATGTGCTTCCTGTGCAACGAACTCGCTAATGTCAAAAATATAAAATATTTAGGAGTATCAATAGATATTAATCTTAATTGGAAATCTCATATTAATCAAACCACTTCTAAACTAAGATATCTAACCTACATATTTTATAGACTCAAGGAAATTTTAAACGCTGAAAAATTGAAAATGATCTACTTCTCTCTGGTGCAATCTGCAATCACTTATGGCATAATAGGATGGGGTGGTGCACCTGATACTTTTATTAAGCCTCTACAAATAATTCAAAAGCACATAATTAAAGTCATATATAACAAAAATAAAACATTTTCGACCGACCTATTATAAATCAAAAAAGGAATCTAAATTATTTAACATTCGTAAATTATTTATATTACAAACTATGAAATATCTATTTAAAAACAAAAACAATTTCAAAATAAATGAAAACAGAATGAGCAAAAGAACAAATAATATATTTTACACCCCCCAAACCAATACTAAATTAATGCAGACGCATAGCAGTTTCATTGGTCCTCGTACATTTAACCTTCTACCACTACAAACTCAAATGATAAACAAAAAGATAGAATATATTAAAGAGGTAAAATTATGGCTGATTGACGCAGATATTGAAACGCTTTTACTATAAATTTATTTATCCTTTCTACAACTCACTTGCTGAAACTTTATAAATTATTGTACATAATGTTTTTCTCTTTACTTTTTATAATAACTATAAACAAAAAAAAAACTTTTTCTACTAATGTATATTATACTTTAGGTACTTGAAATATAGTAATCGTTTTATATTACCCACACTCAGGCAGTCAGTGCCTTAGTGGGTTTTCATTTCTTTTGTAAACTATTTGGTATTATATATTATGTTATTTTATATTATCTATTAATATGTATAATATGTGTAAAGAAATGAAAATAAATAAAGTTAAAAAAAAAAAAAAAAAAAAAAATACAATTTAACAAATAGTCAGTTTACTAATAACTCTTTTAATAACTTTTGAGGGTTATATCCATCAATGTAATATTAATCATTAAAGAAGAAGACAATTCTAATAAATCTAAAAGAAACATGAAACAGAATAAGACGCATAAAATGAAAAAAACAAGCAAAGGTTGTAACTGGGAAACGAACAGGATCTCTTTTTTTTATTTTCTGTGTCTTGTTCTGTTTCACGTTTCATTTGTATTTAATAATGCTATATTTTTCTTCAATGGTTGATAATACATTTTCACGGCCGTCACGGGACGTCTGGCAGATGTGAAACATCGAAATGGATTTGTATTGAAAATGAAAATAAACAAATCTTTATATTTTTTATAATTATTATTAAAATACAAATATAAATATATTACGAATTAAAAATTAGTAACAATATAAGTAAGTATACCGCACAGAGTTTTGGCGGCCGGGCAGAAAGAGCCAACAAGTCACTAGGCTGGCCAAAAGAAGCATCTTTCCGTGCAAGAGCGTCGTCCCGTCTAGCCACGCTTGCTATGCAAGAGTCGCTTTTACCCCCCTAGGCGCGCCTAAAGACAACCACATTCAGAATATCTTTCTTAGTAAATAAATAAAAAAAACTTACTTCGATGGCACTTAAGGCCCCGTAGTAAGCGTTCAAAGATGGTTTGAAAGGGAGATATGTAAATACGAATGTTAGAGGGAGCGCGCTAATATTAAAAAAAACGATAATAATTAAACGAAAATGGTGAAAATATTTTATAAAACACGACTCGTTTGTAATAAAGCAAAAATATCTCGACGAATTCTTTAGTTGCATATAAAGATACACTGTGTATTTTTTCATGACTGTAACATATTAAATAACAGAACAAAACGTGTTTTTAATAATTTTCGGAGCATACCTTGCGATTTTTTTCTATCCATGGAATGTCATATAATCAACCTTTCGACATAACAAATATATAGATATTATCTTCAAAAATAACTTTTTTTGAATTTAAAAAATTACGGATTTGACGAGAAACTTGCTATAAAGGTATGTTTCGAGACTGCAAGGAATGGATGAAGCAGGGGTAGAGGAAGGTTCTATTGTACCTACTATGCTTTAAGAACGAGAATTTTAATTGTTCCCGTTTTAATAACGTCCCAGTGTTCTTACCTAGGTAAAAGAAGTGACTACAATATATTTAAAAAATGCAAATATAAAAAAAATAATAACATTCAAATACGCTAGTGATGCCGGAAAAATAAGAACCTTGTATCAACCTAAAATGCCAGTAGTACCGGACGTCATAAACTCACTCCTACATCAATCTTGATTTTGAAAATTTTATATTTGACGGCCTCCGTGGCTGAGTGCTTACGATCTTTGCTTTGCTTAATCTTTGCTTTGAGCTTTGCTTTGCAAATCCTGGCATGCTGGTGTAAATTATATTTGAAACTTTAAATTTTTTTTTCTTTTATATATTCCATAATATATTCATAATACCGAATGTTTTTCTCATTTTCTTATTTCACATTTTTCGTTTGAGAGTTGTTAATATTGTTTTCAATGATAAAATAATATTTTTATTGAATTTATAAAATAAATTTATTTATAAATAAGTTCTGCTGTGTAATTATTATTAATTCTGTTAGCTTTTTCGTCTTCTGACTATATTATCATCTGATTTATTTAATTATCAGAAAGTTTGATAATGTCTTCAGAAGGCGAAACAGCTATAATGCGTAATAATAATTACATAACAAAATTTTCTTATAAATAAACTGTTTATTTTAATAAATAAAATTTAAAAACAAACAGACTTTTATTAAAAAGGTTAAGCTTCGAGAAGATCTGTCTCTGCAAGCAGAGGACCCTATACTAAAAAAAACACTGCATATTTCATCATTTAAAGTTGCTATTTTAACCTGCATTACTATCGACATAATTACATTTATGAAATTAAATATTTTGTCTACAAAAAAATATAATTATGTTATTAAGAAAATTTTCTTTTTCAAATCCTAATCTTAAAATACTTCATGTTTTTCACGGGGCCCGCGCTAGTAATATAATAATTCTCATTAATTCATTAAAAAATGGAAAAACGTATTTGGCATTTCCTTTTTTTACATTTCCATAGTTATAATAAAACCTCAACCACGTGTGGATATTATCAGTCTTCTATCACTTAATAAAGTAGAAAAATGATTAATATTTAAGTCAAATTTTATCTTCAAATTTATACATCAGTTGAAATCCAAAACAAAAGTAGTCCCAAGGTAGGTTTATATGATCTTAAAACAATTTAACAAAACCACAGATACAAAATTCGTGGCTTAGATTTTAAAGATTATGTAAAAAAGTGTTAAAATTTTACATAAATATGCATCTTCGTCGTAATTTGAATTTTAAATTCAAATTTAGAAAAGGAAACGGATGCCAAAAATGGCAGTCCTTGAAACTTATCTTTATCAGTAAATAAAAACGTAATAACGACATTTAACAAAAATATTTATAAAAATCTTCACTCAATCCTTGTAGAATAATAAAATATGTGTTTGTCTTCCTGGCCTTCTATGTTAAAAAAAAATTGTTTTCATTCTTAAGGAAATGAGCAAGTAAATAATCACTTTTTGCAATTGCATTGAGAATTCTTGAGTTGGGCTGTGATTCTAAAAGAGAGGATACAGTTGAACGATGATTTTCGGATGCCAATCAAACACTCGTTAGATTAGCATTATTATAGGCAGATAAATTGTTTTACAACGGTTTTGTTTTGTTCTTCTGGTGCCCTATCCTACCAGAGGTTTATTTACATCATGGAAATTTTCGCCCACTAGTCTGCAGGCTAGAACAACTCTGCGGAGCTGCAATTTTAACAGTTACATAGATGCTTTCATATTACTCAGTTTTCTAAGACAATGTGTCCACGGTTAATAAATAGAAACGGTTGTTAGGTTTCCAAATTTATAAATAACTAGCTGAAGTTTCTGGCGTTGCCCGGGCTTTTCGAGTTTTGGAAATCAGATGTAAACAGTAATTATCTTCTTATTTTGACGACAAGTATGCAAAATTTCATTAAGAAGAATCAAAATTGTGCTGGTAAAATTTAAAGGCCTTTTTTTGAAATCTCGTGTCGACAGTGACCTTCATCTCGTTTTGACGGTCAACCGCGCAAAATTTCATCAAACTTAAAATAAAACTGTAGATTTGTATAAAATCAAAGCTTCCCCATTATATCCTCCATAAACGGCTGCTCACACTGTTTATCTTTTTTCACTTAAATTCCGCTTTTTTTTGCCTATCGGAAATGCCTAAGTATTATTATTTTTTTTATATTCTAATTTATATATATTATTTCAAAATATGGAATTATTGCATTGCACTACCCCTGCACACATTCTGCAATAAATTCTCAGTATTATTACTATTATTATTATTAAAGCTAATCTTCTTTAAAAATTAGATAAGATATATAGAAAAAGAAGAAGAAGATATAAGATTCCGTCACCACATCGAGATTTAGACGTTGGATTTAATAAATAGTGGTTTATTATTATTTAATTATAATGATTTAAATAATTGAATGCGGTTTTTTCCTCACTGGATTTTCCCTCGCTTGTTAGATGAAAGAGAAAATCAGTCAGAGTTGGGTATAATAGAAGGAGAACAAGAGAGAAACATAAGGTGTTACAGCGAAAACTATTTGAATAATTACTAATAAATATACCTACATAACAAGAGGGTTTAAAAAAAATATATAAAATTGATCTAAGGTTACCTAGTCTTTTTCATTTTGTTTTCGTATCATGTCATTCTATTTTTGTACGTCATTTTTGTGAGTTGCAATATCCTCTTTAACTATTTGATCTTGAGTATCTGATACAAGGCTGAATATTCGTCTTATTTTATTTATTTCATTTCATTGTCACATAAATCATAAAACGTCTTAAACCGAATAAAGTGAATATTATATTGACTGGAGTTGTTGATAATTAAAAATAATACATGAATCACAGACTGCTTCAGATGTACTTGACAATGAACATTGTTAACAGGAAGACAATAATGGTTATTTATGTTAATAAATCACTTAATCGTAATTCATAATCAATGTCGTTTGGTAATTTGATTAAATATTATTGTAATAAATGCTGAATCAAGAATTAACTTACAACATCGTTTACATAATACAATTGCCTTTGATTGTCAACAAGGCCGGGTTGTTTCAGCTTTTAGGGGAAATTCCACCACCTATGAGTAAGTAATATATCGATTTACGCTAATCGTCGAGTAGCGTAAATTTTCTATTGGCTATTTCACCACCAGCAATTAACGCTACCCGTCAAATAAATGTGGCATATTATTTTAGCTGTTTGGTCAAATTTATAATAAAATTTTTAACACAGCGCTTTCATTTTGTTTGGTGCTTTGGTTATTCATAGTATTAGTAAATGTATCTTAAAATTGATTAAACCCGAATGAATAAATATAAACGCTCCGGCTTAGCTCTGACGTCACGGACAACACCCAGGACATCACTGTGGCCTAGGTTGAAAACTGTGTGACGTCATCTTACGATCTGATGCAAATTCTCTTGGCCACAAATAGTTAAAAATTCAAACCTTAAAATAATGTTTTTTTTAATTAGTTACACCGCGAATATTTTTTTTTTTTCACAAACTAACTGCAGATCCTCATTGTCTTGATAAAGTCAACTACCGTTGTAAAGGGTGACTCGAACCTAATTATCCGAGATATATTTTATTTTTCATTGATTTCATTGATAATCAAGGTTTTTTTTAATTCTGTTCTAAAGATTCGAGTTTTTTGTTGTAAATTTGAAAAGGTTTTAACCTTAAAATTATACAATTATTTTTAATCGTTACCTACCGGTTTCCTTATACATACTTGGACTTTATTGGCCCTGCCCTATCCTTGTGCAAGGTCCATACTCTATACAACTTGGTCAATGAAAGTCTACGTCCCTTGACCAATGTGGAACTTTTCGAATGTCAACCACCTAAAAACATACTATGTAGTTCTTTATTACTTCTCAGTTTGGAGGTTTTACTCTGATAATGTCCTTAAGGGTACAGGTTTTCGATGATGAGACTAACAGGCCGTAACGAACTCTGCGGTTCTGTCGGCATTGTTGCGTGACCGGATATTCCAAAAGGGCAGGTTGCATGACGTACGGTAGCACCAAGGACCTATTAATTATAGGCACGACCTTTTCTAAAATATTATTTTTTTGTGAGCGAGGCCTTAACTCAACCGTTTTCCATATTTCGTCTGTCTGTAGATTTGTTTTTAAGTTCCGTTTCTGTTTTGATGGTGGCACTTTTAATGTTTCAGTAAAGGTTTTGTTTTTCCAATATGAAATTGTCGTGTTTATTTGTACTTTATTACTTTCATTTTTCATTATTATGATACCTACCTGCATAATGTCAGTATTAGTATCGGTACCTATTACAAAGTAGTCACTCTCTCCAAATTAGAGTAATGACAACCTAATGGCATTTCATCCTCTTTTATACAATAGTAAGGCAACGGTTGACTGTTTAGTTTTGAATTCTATTAACCTAAAGACAAGGGGGAAGGGACTTCACGACACAGTGCCCGTGAGACGGAATCATCGCAGCGAGACGGTTAATAAAGGTTATCCGTTGTTACTGGTTAGTGGTTAGTGGTTACATCGAGGCACTTAATATTATTACTACAATGGGTGGGTGTGTATTTGTGTGTGATGTAAATGATTGTGTGTGCGTCTGTGAGAGTATTGTAATGTATAGTGTTTCAAGCTGACGCTTAATTTCAGGGGGTTAATAATATTCATGACAATTTGGGATAACCTAAGAATGAATCTGTAAAAAGATATTTTTTCTTGTAATGTAATTTTCCACATGCAATTTTATAGTAACTATTGGTTCAAGCAGAAAACTAGTAAATTTCCTAAATCGAGTTTTTTTAAAATAAAGCTGCCGAAAAAAGGAAAAATATATAAAAGCCATACAGTGTGTGGCAAGCCTACGCACGACGGAAGTGAAACTTTTAGTATTCCCAGTCGACGCTTGTTTACACACGCTTCGGTTGTAGGCACGACATCCCTACATCATATTTCACTGTTAGTATAATCTCGCCAATATGTTAAACAATCCTATCATGCTATTACAACAATACTATTTTGTGAGATATTTATCCACTCTTTTTGGTTATGTTTACCTTACGTTAATGTCATCACTGTGTGAATCAGACTCTCTTCTTCATTGGTGATTTTCAGGGGATATTTCCTCTTGTGCCACGAATGCTTTTCTCACTTCTATCTCGTCACTACTCATTTTTGACACTAAAACTCTGTTCCAAATCGAATAAATCAGAATCAATTACGTATTTCACTCGTATTACACTCACCGCGCAGTACACGAATCAAGCAGCTGATGCCTGGCGTGGCGTCGTTGGCTAGAGAGAGAGGAAAAGAGAGAAGAGAGAGAGAACGTTCGTCAGTGGCTCCCTCACCTCAGTAAGCGACTACGGTGAGAGAGCGACAGTGATCGGTGAGCGGTGGTGGGGGTCCCGTACCCCCACCACCAAATGATCACGGTTTTTCGTGACGGTCATGAGTCGGTTTTACTCCGGTCCTCGAAAATGCATGACGCGCTTAAAGAAGTTTCACTTCAAAATAAATGCTCCGATCGAAAAAAATCAACCAGTCAAAGTTTATTTGACTACATACATCTAATCTAAAATGTATTATTTTAAACTTAAAAAAAAATGATCGAAGATTGGATCTTCTTTAAGGAACAACCTCGCCCAATTCTGATCGGGTAGTACCGATATACATTTAGTATATGTTAACTTTTGCAAATGTCATCCAAGTTCAGAGAAATTCGTATATGTCTGCGTGTGGTCGTGTGATTACCACTAAAAGTTGATAGAATGCATTGTAATCGACAGCTTGATCAGATGTCGGTAAGTGTCTTAATTTTCTTATTTTGGCTTAAATGTGCCTACTACATTCATTACCAAAGTGAAATTCAAACAGATGTAGGTATTTAAAAATAATAAGTTTGTTGGGTTCTCTATGATATATGATCTTTTCTCTTTGATATATGATCTCATGATTCTCTATGATATATGATCTCAAACATTCTGGTAAATAAACCAAAATCCCACTTGTCCCACTGGTTTCCCGACATGAGACAAGTTGTAAGGTGAGCCAAGCTTTATTATTTTTACAATTAAGGTTACTTAATTTGTAAGGTAATTCTAGCTACCCACCATGTAACACAAACTTTCAATTAAGAGAAAGCTACAAGCCAAAAATGTGTAAATTCCTGGTATGCCTTATATCTTCACGAATACGGGTAATAGACATAAAAATTTCATGGCAAACGGAGTCCAGAAACGCTCGATTTCAAGCGTTTCTGGACTCCGTTTGAAATGAACTGG
The DNA here is from genome assembly GCF_061612785.1 of Hesperophylax consimilis. Classification (NCBI taxonomy): domain Eukaryota; kingdom Metazoa; phylum Arthropoda; class Insecta; order Trichoptera; family Limnephilidae; genus Hesperophylax; species Hesperophylax consimilis. The sequence continues at coordinate 16,009,897 of NC_142857.1, forward strand.
TTTTCCGCTTGCACCAATAGTTAATATAAAAACGCACGTGGAAAATTACTTGAAAAACGGAGTCCAGAAACGCTCGATTTCAAGCGTTTCTGGACTCCGTTTGAAATGAACTGGTTTTTCGCTTGCACCAATAGTTAATATAAAAACGCACGTGGAAAATTACTTGAAAAACGGAGTCCAGAAACGCTCGATTTCAAGCGTTTCTGGACTCCGTTTGAAATGAACTGGTTTTCCGCTTGCACCAATAGTTAATATAAAAACGCACGTGGAAAATTACTTGAAAAACGGAGTCCAGAAACGCTCGATTTCAAGCGTTTCTGGACTCCGTTTGAAATGAACTGGTTTTTCGCTTGCACCAATAGTTAATATAAAAACGCACGTGGAAAATTACTTGAAAAACGGAGTCCAGAAACGCTCGATTTCAATCGTTTCTGGACTCCGTTTGAAATGAACTGGTTTTTTGCTTGCACCAATAGTTAATATAAAAACGCACGTGGAAAATTACTTGAAAAACGGAGTCCAGAAACGCTCGATTTCAAGCGTTTCTGGACTCCGTTTGAAATGAACTGGTTTTTCGCTTGCACCAATAGTTAATATAAAAACGCACGTGGAAAATTACTTGAAAAACGGAGTCCAGAAACGCTCGATTTCAAGCGTTTCTGGACTCCGTTTGAAATGAACTGGTTTTCCGCTTGCACCAATAGTTAATATAAAAACGCACGTGGAAAATTACTTGAAAAACGGAGTCCAGAAACGCTCGATTTCAAGCGTTTCTGGACTCCGTTTGAAATGAACTGGTTTTTCGCTTGCACCAATAGTTAATATAAAAACGCACGTGGAAAATTACTTGAAAAACGGAGTCCAGAAACGCTCGATTTCAAGCGCCATAGTGGTTTTTAATTATTTTATAAACAATTTTGTAAGAAAGCAAAAAAAAAATAATCAAGGAAAATTGTCACAGATAATCTCAGTCATAATATTGTATTTCTTTAAAGATGTTTCATTTATGAGTTTATACATTTCTATTGAAAAATGGATTTTTTTGTACTTTTGAATTCTACTCCAGGGAAACAATAGGAAAAGCTTCAATTTATCTAAAGTATCGGTATTCATAATGTAAACCAATTAGTTATAAAGATTAATCTAAAATATTGATTTAGCTTTAAGCTTCACCTCAATAAAAATGCATCATGAATTACAGAGGTAAGATTTTTATTTATTACTGCTGTTGAGAGCTTTCTTGCAACATTGTGAGAGAGCGCTCACCCCCTGAAGTTTTGTGATGTATACCTGACATACGATACATGTGTATGTTTTAGTGTCTACAAAGTTTCCAGAGTGAGTTGGTATGTAACTAAATACAAAACAACTCACTATATCCGTGAAGAATCTTTAAAACTCAATGCAATAGTATACGCATCAAATGATCGTAGAGTAACTATACTAATCACAGAATGGAAATCTAGAAATTAAAATAGTCAGTCTAAAGTGCCTTTGAGATTAGTGATTGAGGTGATATTTCACAATAACTGTCCTTTAAAATTTACCAACTCTTATAATTGAACTTTACCGCACGGAGAAAACTTACTGTTATGAAACATTGTTAATTTAATAAAAATCTGGTAAATTATTCGTTTTCCTGTTAAAAGCTGGACTGGAGGTCAATAACGAATGATTTGACAAATTTCATAACAAATTATCAGTAAAACACGAATATGTGATGAAGAAGTTGGAACAACGTGCTCTTACAAATAATAATATTTTCGCATCTCGTCCATTTTATTTATTCGGACAGGTGGGGTGACCACGTGTTCAGATATATTCTGAATGACTAAAATTTCACTAAAAAATCGTCATGCAGTCACATTTTAACGTCATCTTGATAAGAAAAGCTTTACTTATTTTTATCCGTGTGCATATTAAATATCTTAAAGTGTAATTACCTTGGACTAGTATGTATTACAAAAATTTTCGAGGCTTGTGTTCAATATACCGTATGGTCTAGTGGCTAGGATAGCTGGCTTTCACCCAGCAGGCTCGGGTTCGATTCCCGGTACGGGAAATATTTATTTTTCATTAATTTTATTTTTTTATAAAGGTCCCTTGAGGTCACTCCACTCTTACACTATTCTTTTTTTTGCATTATTATTTGTTTTAACTCCCACCGCAAAACAGTCCCATGTATTGACGCTACAGTATATTCTACAGAAAATGAAAGCACTGCATAATAATTAATTACTATTCTTTTTATTTGTTACAGATCTTGGAAATTTATACAAAAAATAGTACTGCAAGCTGACAACCTGCAGTAAAAAGGGTAAGTTATTTAAAAAAAAATCTGTTCATATGCTTCTTCGAATAAATCATTAATATTAAACCTTATCTCTATAACGATCTCAAATTGTCAATTTTTTCTTCGCCAACCATTTTATATTTAAAAAAGAGATGTTTGAAAGTCGTGCTACACACTATACACCACATGCCCAATGTAGTCCCACAGTACATATCCTTGCTTCACCGTGCTCATGGTAATGCGTAAGCATGACTCCAAGCGCTTGCACCTCACTGTCGATGTAGCAAAAGGCCAAAAACAGCAAATTATTATCATATCCAATCTCGGAAGCTTCAGCAACTATGTGTTTACTTTTGACTCCCAAAAGAAGTCTTTAAGAGTCCACAACGAAACAACTAGCCACTCGAGTGTTCGCGTTTATAACGCGTCTATGGAATAAGAGTTTAGTAAATGATAAATTTCTCACATATAAACTGACTATAGTGCTGTAGCCAATGAATTCACCAATATTTTACCTATATTTTGCCAAAGATGTTTTCATCATCCAAAAGAGGTGCCTACGAAAAATTACAAACTCTGATCACCGGGATTCATTTAGACCAATTTAAAAAAATCTTAAACTTCTGACAGTGACGGACATATATATAATGGAGTTATGCCTGTTAGTACGATCATCTCCAGAAAAGTTCCCACAAAAAAACTCACATAAACACGCTACAAGGTTCACAGAAAACCTATTTTTCAAAAAGGACCACACTACATGGCCATTAAAGTATACAACAACCTTCCACGTAGCATCAAACAAATAATCGACACTTAAATTTAAATCAACACTAAAAACATTTATTTTAAACAAATGTCACTACACCTTAAATGAATACCTTACGTGAATTAAATACCTCTGTTTTTTATTTTTTATTTACTGTTATTTATTTGTTAACATGTAATTCTTGGGTTATGTAATATAATGTTTATTTGTTGGTTTAGCTGGCAGAAATAGGATGTAACCTATAAACTATACCCTTTGTACTCTTTTTGTGCAATAAATATTTTTTTGAATTTTGAATTTTGTTTAACCTATATTTTTAGAATTATTAAAGAAATCGTAAACGCGCGAATTCTGCGAGTCAAAAATGGCATATTATTGCGTGCAATCACTCGAGACGTTTTACAAACTCGGCATAATATGCCGAAAATCACTCGAGTGGCTAGACGACGTTTTCCATAACTTTTTGCCTGAATGCCATTTTTGCCACCATTTTATAAGTTAGTGAAATATGCTTTTTCGCTCATATTCTGTCGAGCGTTCTTTCTGTGTCATCAATATCTCAATACCACAACAACAAATTAGGTTCCTAGTTAAAGCAATTAATTACTAAAGGAATACTTTGGCCTACTGTAACTGTCCATATTGGTCACCCTGAGATAAAGTGACCGGCCTCGAGGGACGCGCTGCTAGCAGCTAGCCAGCCGCACAGCTCTTTTACTTTTCTCGTTTATTTGAGAAATCTTTTTTTTCTCCTCATTTTCTTCTCAAAACATGTTGTTCTTGACTCGGTAACGAGTTGTAGGTATCCATCCTATTATCGGGCGAAGTGAACTATACTAACTTTCTCCGGAATTAAATTATAATGAACAAAATTGTTTTAACGATGATCAGGAAGATGTTGCTAACTGTTGAAAGCAGAAACAAACTATAATAACAAGGTTCAAAAAAGTAATAAAAACATTTTGAAAACACTTAGTAATTAATATCATGCAAAGAATTGCAAAAGAAACGGATATTGAAAGGTGAGAATCCTCCCATGAGATTTTATTTTATTTATTCATTTTGTACTCCATGGAACTCACAGTTTACAGATAAGTAAATAGATTATCTACAGAAATAATACGAAATGAATACAAAACATGGTAGTAGAGTGAAAAATAATCAGTAACTTAACTTATAGTGATTTATTGTTGGGGTATTACGCCTTGTTGGGCTACGTCCTTCTATAGCCAACTTTTTGGATAGCATTAGACATCTGTCCTGATTGTGGACACTGTAATGCTATCCGAAACGTTTGATAAAGAAGGAGGTAGCTCAACACGGCACAATACCTCAAAAATAAATCAGTATAATACTTTTGGCCGTGAAATCTCAAATCATAAGTAGTTTAACTTTATGTAAATGGTTACGTAGTAATGTTTTGTGAACGCCTCACTAGGAGAACATGTGCCGAGGTGATCGCATCTTTAAGAAAAAGTTTTACTGTATATTAGGTTCTCTTAGGATTCCTTCCTTGTCGTGGAAGTGCTCTGACAACTGAGCTAATATATTTATCCAATATACTATCTAGATTGAACTTAGTTTAGGTAAAATCTTGACAAAGATAACAGCCAAAAATAAGCGTTAAAAAATTAAAATAAAGTTTGGAGCTCTCAGTTACGTATATTTGGTCGAATTAGTTTAATTGATTTATCTTCAATGATTTAATATTATAATTTGAGTTTTTACTCATGTTTGAGTTATTCCACTTAAAAAATAACAATAATAATGTCTGAACATACATATTACTAGAAGGGCGTCAAACCATCATTCTTTCCTGTATGACAGATGCACCGAAGATATTTTGAACAGCATTAACCCTATTAATGCTGTTCACAATCTCTCCTGATCTTCCTGATGTTCTTGAATTGTCAGATTTAAAATAAAATTTTGAAATATTTTCTCCATTACCTTTTTCAATGACAGATACACTGAAGAGGTCAAAAGGAAATATATTTTTTATACTATATGACTGCTAGGCTATATCATATCTCTTCTGATTTTTTGATGTTCTCCAATTATCAGATTTAACATTTTTTTTTAAATATTATCTGTATAACCCTTGTGATATTCTTGATGTTCTTAAATTATCACATTGATTTTTCTCTTTCACCCTTCTGATCTTTAAGTTCTTCAATTACCATATTTAACATAAAATTTTAAAATATTTTCTCTATTACCATTTTCATCTTCAAGATGTTCTTCAATTGTCAGATTTAACATAAAATTTTTAAATATTTTTTGTATTGCCTTCTGATCTTCCTGATGTTTTTCAATTACCAGATTTAACATTAATTTTTTTCTCTATTACCCTTCTGATCGTCCTGATGTTCTTCAACTACCAGATTTAAGAGGAAGCTACAACTAAAAATGTGTATATTCTTGGTTTACCCTATTTGTAGGTAATAGGCATTAAAATCGCTTGACAAACGGAGTCTAGAAACGTTCAATTTCAAGCACAAAACTGGTTTTTATTTATTTTGTAAATAATTTTATAAGATAGCAAAAAATTTAATCAAGTGAAACTGTCACAGATAATTTGAGCTGTAATACTGTATTTTTTTTAAAGTTGTTTCCTTTACGCGTTCCTACATTTCTATTGAAAACATTTTTTTTTAGTACTTAACATTTATTTTTTTATTGATTGATTTATTAATTTATTTGAATTCTACAAAGCGAAACGATAGGAAAAACTTCAATTTATCTAAAGCACATTTTTTCGTATTCATTACGTACACCAATTCGGTATAAAGATTAATAAAAATAGTGTTTTGGCATTAAGTTTCGCCTTAACATAATTTATAAAAAAGTTTACTATATTATTACTTATTTCAATTCAAATGCACCGAAGAGGTGAATCGGAACTTTATATTTTAAACACTAGAAATGCTGTATCACATAATACCATTTGATATTTTTTTATTGATATTTTTGATTTTCTTCAATTATCAGATATAAAATAAAATTTTAGTGTATCGCATCAAGAACCAGTGACTTTTTAGCTACATAAATGAAGATGTTCTGTTACGTACCATCAGATCAGATCAGAACATCAAGATATAATATGTATATAATATCATCTCAATATATAATTTTACTTTTGGCGCCATGTAGACTTGTACACGAAGTAAATTATTGTATATTCCAAGGCGAGTTGAATTCACCTTTATTCCATTATACTTCTTCTGGCCTTTACACGTTTTTAAAATCATTATAGAGTGGTATTATTTGTTTTCTTGTGCCTATATCAATACTGAGATCTAGAGACGACCTTCTTTAAAAATACTCGTACATCTTCAAGAATGTATTTCTGATTAACTTCTGAAACTGGAGGTAAGTTTCTTTAACAAATTATTATAAGTTTACACGTGAAAAAATATAATAAACAGTAATTTTATTGTTGATTGAAGTACTAGTGAATATTGAAATAAGCCGACGTAGCTCAGTGGTCTAGAGCACCTGACTGGACATCAGAAGGTGCGGGTTCATTTCCCATCGGCGGCATTTATTTTTACACGGGAGATATTTTCAATTTGTATGGATATTTCAGGCGACTAATTATTGCTTATATTAATTTGTTATCCTTCGTGCTATGCATAAAAAACCCTGTCTTATAAACATTATTATATCATTAAAAAATAAGAATTAAATTCAGATGTTTTTGTTCCAAGATTATATTCATATCAACAAAGTGGAATTTTAAATAAAAATAATCCCTTGCTTCGGTTGGAGACTTAATAATGTCTTCGGAAGGCGAAACAGCTGTCATGCGTACTAATAATTACACAGAAGAACTGGTTTATAATAAAACTGTTGTTTATATAATTAATTAAATATATTTAAAAAAACTTAAATTAAATTGGAGTTCTACAAATTAGACTTATAACAATAAAAAATATAACCCTCCTTAATAACAAAATCATTTTAAATTTTACATAACTTACCCTACATAAACGATTGTTTATCAGTCGTGTAAAATTTAAAACACGTTTATCAGTAAGGCCCTTAATAAGGGATTGCATAATGTGCTGAGATGACTAACAATCATCGAAATAATGAACTCACTTTAGAGGATGATTGTTTATCGACCCAAATAATATGGAATTCCCCACACCGCACTGTGGTCTATGAATCAAATTTAGTTTACTTACAAACCAATAGTTGTAACACACTGTTTTTTTAAGATAAATATTACGTATTGGCAGATTTTTTTCATAACTTAATAACTACGCCGTTTCCCCGCATGAGTAGGCAGAGGGGATATTCTGCCACACAATCCTGTCTTGGCATACATTCCTTGCTTCATTATAATTCATACATCGCCTTCCAATAATAATAATTAGATAATTTGCATAGTTTTCTAAAGAGCTCTGTAAATTTATGATTTCTTAGGCTCCATCTATTTTTATTATTTACAAAACGATACAAAAAATATACTAACCTGGCAGGTCACTTCAGATAAACATACTTTTATTAAAAAAAATTAAGCTTGGAGAAGATACGGCATATACCAACTTTTCTGTTTTTATAATATTTTCAGTAATTTCAGTCTATTCTACTTGCCTGAAGCACTCCAACTGTACGCAGCCTTATGTTTATTTCATGAAGCTTTGCTTTACCTAAGCTCATAAGAACTGTAAACTCTAAGAATTTTTAAGCTTTTTAAGGTTATTTCATAAAAATTCTCCAATAAAAAAAGTCCCGCTTGTTTGTCGGCCATTTTGTTTAGCCACAGTAAATTCTTCCGATGAAGAGGTTGTCGCGATCTCCCGCCACCGTCGGTGCGAGATCTGCGTGAATTTTTGGATCGTTTTGCACAGGAGGGATAAGCTTTTCAAGACTCTATAGTGACGGCGGGTGAGATGTGGGTGTGTCATTTCAACCCAGAATACAAAAGAAAGTCACTTTAGTGGCGTCATTCATCTTCCCACCAAAATGTTCAAGACGATTCATTCAGCCGGAAAAGTCATGGCGTTTTTTGGGACCGTAATGGTGCCCTTTTGGTAGATTTCATACCTAAAGGGACTACCATTAATACAGAGGCTTACTGCAATACCCCACAAAGAACCATTCAGAACCGCAGAAGGACGGAGGCCCCGGGAGTCAGCTCCCTGCATGACAATGCCATGGCCCACACCAACAGGTGCCGCTGGCATCATTTGAATGGGATATTGTCAGCCACCCCCCCTATTCACCCGACATCACCTTTTAACTTAAAAGGGTCCTAAATTAGTCGGTGTTTTAAAATAAATATAAAACTTACTAATCTTCCAATAAATCTAACATTAATAGTAATACAGGGTTAAATAGCATGTAAAATCACATAAGGTCCAGTGTTTTTACTATAGTCTCTTCTGCGTGCGAAAACTTACTTTTTTTATTAAAATTGTTTTTATCTGAAGAGGCCTGCCAGGTAAGTAGGTTTTTCTAAATCAGTTTGTTAATAATACAAAATTAAATAGATCCTAGGAACTCTGTTAAATTAAGTACATCGCCCTTGAGGTGATTTTTTTTTAAACGGCTTCTCACAAATTATCCAATATTCATAATTATTGTCATTATTATAAGTATAGTATTATAAATGAAATTTTAACAAGCGTTTAAAATAATTTTCTTGTTCTAATCGTCAATGAGGTCATAATTCATTGGTTAAGTACAAGTTCTTCTCTTATCGAAGGTTAGACAACATATTTGACCTTTTGACACAGCCCGGAATGGATGTGTTGCACCGCAGTCAGACCACTTTCTGAGATACATCAGCCTTGAGATTCACCTTCTGCCAACGCTTCTTTTATCGTATTTCGTTTCTTATGATTTGTATACTTATTTTTCATCAAATAAATATGTATTTCCAGAGTACACAGTAGTTTGGGCTTTTGTATTATTTAGAAAATTTTTCTGTAGAAATTAACCCACTTCCAGGCATCCGATCGAGATGAAACTCGACAGATAGACTCGTTGTCGATGACACTGCATTCTATAAAGTTTGGTTTTTTTGTGGCGATCACGCATACACTCGCGAACATATCCGCATTTCTCTGAAATAGGATGACATTATAGCAGTTAATAAACGAAATAAATTTCAGTCTTACCCAATCAAAATTTGGCTCAGTAATTAGCATGGTTGAATTCGGTCACTGGGGAGGAATGTAAAATCCTTAGTCAAACTAAAAATATATTTATTTATTTTAAAACATCTGCATATTAATAAAAATAGACGCATTTTACGGAAAAAACACTGTTTTTTTATATAAGCCACATGAAGGGGATCTGTTTGAATTTAATAAATAAATTAGTAAAGTAATTTACCTGATAAAACAACATGAGTGAGGGTTACCCTCTTTTACTTCTTCACAGTCGACTTGAACAAGTCTTAGAAGTATGAAGGTATCTAACTTAGAAAAGTGGTTAGATAAGAGATGGTAGATGTTTTGATAGGAGATGAGGAGTGGGTTGGAGAAAGAACACGACAAGTCGATAAAGTAAATACGCGGCAGGAGATAGAGAATGAACCAAAGTGCGTCATTAATAAAACGATGCGGCTAATGGAATTCCACCCAATTGCCTGTCTCTGTCTGATAGTGTGGAATACATACCTACGCCAGGGACATATCAACATTGTACAAAGCAGTCCGTTAAGTAAGCCTGTGCAGTGAAAATACTAAGTGCTCCCTCAGTGTGTATAATATAGAATTTATTAGGGAAAATTGTGCAGTGATAACTCCCCGTAGTGTTCCTCAGACCATAATAAAGATTTGCAACAAATAGTTGTATCAATTTTTATTTTTTTTATGTATCTTTTTATGCATCTTCGTTTTAACATACTTATTTTAGCTAGTCTTAAATCCTGTATTCGTCTAGGATAACTTGAAACCTGTAAATTTGAATGTCCTGAAACGGGAATCCTTCCTAGTTGGACAGTCAAAATCATAAAATGTAATCAATATTATAAAAAATAAATAAAATAAAAATAAAATTTTAAAAGTTATAATTATCGATTACAGTCCAATATGATTTAAGATTTTCACGGCCAAAAGTATTTTTGTTATTTTTTTGGGGTGTTATGCCGTGTTGCACTAACTCCTTCTTTAGCCTGCACTGTCCATCATCAGGGCAGATGTGTTATAATATATGTGTTACATATTACACATCTGCCCTGATGATGGACACTGCAATGCTGTCCGAAACGTTGGCTAAAGAAGGAGTTAGCGCAACACCGCATAACACCCCAAAAACAAATAACAAAAAAGATTACAGTCCACTTTATGAATAGAACCACAAATTGATATATGATTTTTCACAAAATCGGCGCTCTACAAATTATCCAATTATTATTATTATTATTATTAATATTTGCGACTTCACCCACCTAACACCAGCTATTTTCATGATAATAAAATTTTCTTGTTTTTGCAAAATTATGTTTTTGTAAATTGTGACCAGATTGTCAATATTTATTATAGAAATATATACACATACATATATTATCTATCCCCAGGATCGCTAATTATATTTTGATTTTTTTTCTCTCTCTCTAACGTCATAAAAAAATACAATGGTATAAACACAAAAGAACATCTTAGTGAGATTTATTATATTTTTCAGCTAAATTAGCATTATTTACAATAAAATAAGTCAAATTAGGGTTTCCTGTAAATGAATAAAGTATTACGTTTAAGAAAATTAAAAATTCTGAAATTTTTTCAATCTAATTTGCAACACATTTTTTCACAAATAAAATAAACAAACTTGCAAGTAGGGTTGCCAGATGATAATTTGATAAAAGAGGGCAGATGGGTCTAAAAAGGAGATTCAGAAATTAAACGATTTTTTTTATATTATTATACTTTATTTTATTCATATTTAGCTGAGCTGCTAATTTTGGAAAGAAGTTCTTGGTTATTTAACAAATAATTATAAAAATCTTCACATGTCATGTATTTGAAGTTGTATAGAGTAAGAATTAAAGATTTAACTGGCTGCTCACTCAGTCTATTCCTCTCTTTGCTCCACTGAGTTATGCGTTATGTGCGCTTATACAAAAATAAAACTCGCAGATCTTGAGCAGTTATGAGAAACATTCAATGTTTTCAACACTTTTGAATTAGATTGTCCACCGCTCGTGCAACTTCAAATCATAATATGCTTCATCTTCATCTGATTTTGATTTAAGAAATGAAATGTTACAAAACTGATCGTGTAGCTTAGCATCGTAAATCTCTACACCTCTAATGTTCATCATATTCTAGGTTTTCGTTCTCTTTCAGCAATGTCATCCACTCAAAACATTTGAAATCTTCCAAGGGTTTTACCCATTCCATTAAGGATTCTTCCCAAGCCTTGTAAACACTTTAAAAATCTCCCGCCAGTCCCGCCCGGTGTTTAGCAAAAAGGAGGACTTACAGTAGGTAAGGGAGGACAAAACATGTAAAAGGAGGACATGTTCTCCTTTTGGATACCATTTGGCAACCCTACTTGCGAGTGATAAAATGACAAGCTAAAGTAATATTAGGATACATTAGTTCCTTGCCTTGGCATTGCCAAGCGAATATAATAAAATCCAGGCAAATGCGGCGAGCTTCTGGGAAATCCTCATTGGATGTCTCGACACACTAAAGGGTTATTTTTTACATTAGCTCCACACAGGAGGCCCTGAGGAAAATAATTTCCCTCAGGGCCCATGTCATCTTTGGGGATGCTGTGTGAAGGGTTTTTAAGGAAAAGAAGGAGTGGAAGAAGAGGAAGTAGATGAAGATCTGGGAAGGAAAAAGGTATGAGGGGTGGGAAGGAATCTGGGGGTCAACGTGTCCAGGAGTGATCAATGAATCCATCCCTCCCACTGCGGTGCAAGACGATGGTTTGAGAGAGAGTCCGCTGGAGAGATAGAGAGAGAGTCGGAAGGTCCCCCTCAACCAGTCTCTCTCGATCCGACCCGCCACGCAGTAGGTGGGCAAACGCATCAGACGCCAAGACCTAGACAAACCTCACCCCATTAACCCGGACACCCTGCTAAACTACTATTCAATTTTAAATGTGTAAATGAAATCTCAGCACGGGAAATCCCAGTGTGGATATCACTATATCTATTTGTTTTAAAACAGGAAGATTATAAAACATTTATTATTACTAAAAAATGGTGCATAGATTTAATTACTAAAAATGTCAATTTAAAATCAGATTACCTACATATTTAATTTACAGTACAAATTTCAAGATCTTGTTTTCAATTCAATGTACGTAAACGTCCAGGTATAATAGCTAAGCATATTTTTGCAATAGAAAGTCAGTCTCCAATCTGTTGGCCATGACCAAGTCGCAGAATATTACAGGTGCAGATAAATATACCACTCTTGATTACGGCATGACGGTTGATGGACCTCATCTAGCTCATTGATTAATATAATGACAGAATAACAAGAGCTGCGGTTAAGGTTAAACGAATCCTTAAAATAAACACCACCTGCAGACCTTTGATGTGATCTCAATTATATAATAATAATTTTATATTCTATTTATGGCAGCACGAAATTATATAATTATACAAGTATTTATACTTTAATACAAATTACTTCAATAGTAATTATTTTTGGTGTATAATTGGACCTCCATCTTTTTTTACTGGTAATTTTTTTTGATACATACAGGTAGGTACATATATAATTATACAAAACATAAGGCAGTACCAAAAAATCCCACAAAGGCGAAGCCTGTGCGCGGGCATTATAAGGTATGTATTCAAAACAGTGGTGGTTTCATTATCTATGGTTTAAATGAAAAAAAAGAAATATGAATAAAGAAGAAAAAAAAAAAATTATTTGTTTTTGGGATGTTATGCCGTGTTGCGCTAACTCCTTCTTCAGACCATCTTTACATCCCAAAAACAAATAACAAAAATACTTTTGGCCGTGAAAATCTTAAATCATATTTTTTAAGAAAAAAAAATATATATATAGTACAAATAGTTAGTTTAATATGAAAAACTCCTTCGGACAAAGGAGTTTTTCATATAAAGCTCCGTTGCTATATAATATGCTTGGAGAAAATATAAAAACTATAGGTACGTTAAATTCATTCAAGAAAATGGTCAAAATCTCCGTACTAGCTGAGAGTGATGATTTTGGATCACCCATGTTGTCGCTTATATCATAATTCCTTGTGGAAGCTCTGTTTCGATACAATCCTTATTTACTTACTGCGCATGTACTTATTTACTTCTAAAATAACTTTTGGTTATTTATTATTATGTTACTTATTATTATTATTATCTACTTAATTATCGTATTAATATTTACTTTAATTATTGTCTAGCTAAATTATTTACTTACTTACTTTTTATTATAATATTATCTACTTACCTATCGGTTATTATTTACCTTTTTTATTTAGTTATTTTTATTTTTTCTTATAATCTATTATTCATACTATCCATGTTGTAATTGTTAGTATGGTTACCCTATGCTTGTGTCTGATAAGCCAGCACAGGTACCTTGTACTTTAGTTAACAGAAGAATATTATTGTTGCCAACTTACTTAATAATGCTTCTTTTGTTGACTTTTTTGTTTTTTGTTTTTATTTTTTTCATACATTTGTTACTAAAATTTTGTTTTTTTTTGTCTACCGGTCTCGAAACGTCCGTGTCATAAACTTTTCTTTTTTGGTTTAAATTTAATTTAATGCTGTTATTATTTTAAATTTACATATATGTATTTTTTTAAATGATATTATTGTAAAGCTGCACATCTTGATACAGGAATGCCCTAGTGAGATGTGCAGAGTATGCTTTTTATGTAAAAACTGTTTTTTGAATGAAATAAATATGATTTTACTGGAGTTTTTGCGTATTTAATAAAAAACAGTTAAAAAGAAGTTAGATTTTAGGTATCATATTCGTAGTATAAATTATATAAAAAATTCTCTCACTTCCAGATACTTTTTACCCAGCTTTTCACATTTATTTTATACGAAGTTTTGGCACATCTTGATGGAACTCGGCAAGGAATTAAACAATTTTGGGCCAATATAGTTAATGTGTCTTTGGGCGAGCCTAGGTTAGAAGTGAGGCACTGTGTACACGTATATATTGTGTCTCTGGCTAGAAAGATTTGGATTTTTATAGAAATTATAAGGACGAGTATATATAAATTTAAGACATCAAATGAATGCGTGTACGTATTAATTAGTTGTAGATTCTTGTAGATTCTGTCCGACCTTGTAGATTCTGTCTTCTTGAATTACTTTAACCAGTGATTCCTGATTATTTGGAGTAAATAATGTAAATGAAATTTTAATCAAAAACAATAATCTGGCTCGCCAGAGTAACCAGTGACGACAAGCGGAAGACATTTTTATTTGTAATTAATTTCAGGAATTTTAATTAATTTCAGGAATCACTCGTTAAAGAAAGTCAAATACATCCCTTAACACTCTGTACAAATATTTAATTAAAATACATTACGTAACAGCGAAAGAATCTAAAAATCAAATTCTTCTCCTTTTTGTTAATAAATCTTCTTAACATTAAATAGAGAATAAACTAGAAGCCTTTGAACTGTGGGTATATCATCTCAACGTGCTGATAATTGTTGAGACAGGCCGAGCTACCAATGATGTCATACGCTCGTGACACGAATGTTCATCGATAGGAAAATTTACTGTCAACAAAATTCAAAGACGTAAACACAAATACTTTTCAAAAATATAACGAGAGAAAAAAAAATAACTCATGATAATAAATATCTACTTAAGAATTTGTTTTGTGAATTGACAATCACAATTCAGTCAATCAAATACTGACACAATTTTATTAATCTTATTATTATTAGGTACCTTTAATAGAGTTTTACGTTCGAGGACATCGTCATTACCTTTTGTATTGTCGAAATATTTGCGAAAATCTATTCCAAGATTCACACTTTGAAAGCGACCCGTTATTTGAATACGGTGGATTAAAAACTGATATATTATTTTAAATTTACAATATATTCTAAAGGTTTAGCCATTATTTCACATTTCATACTATAACAATGCTTATTTTAAAACGCTTTGCATGTAAAATGTGATTCGTAAAACTTATTAACTACGGGGATTACGAGGTACGTTAATTTATACTATTCCATATTTATTCTGTTCTTTCAGTCGATAAGAAAGATTTTCTGTTCTCTAAGTAAAAAATACACACTTTGTAGTTTGCTTACGCAAGAAATAATACGAATTTAATATGTTTATTCTATATGGGTTATTCTATTTTGAAATACGTATTGGAATTTTAGGTAAAACTTTAGAAAATACCCTTTTCTAGTTTTCAAAACTGCAACGTTACAGGCTATTTATTTGGTTTTGCATTTAACCACCTAAATAAGATTTACAAATAAATCTTTTTTAGTATTGCTTAACCCTTGGGACCTTCTAAGACCCAAACAGTCCCAAATGCCGTGCGCGCATTATACTCTCCTAAGACCATATTTGTCCCAGAACGACCGCACATTATTAAAATGCATATATCTCTCTTCCTCTCATCTAAAAATTAATTATTTCTTTTATGTCAGAAAGAGAACGAAATAGTGCTTGTTATTGTCTTTGAAAAAATGGAAGATTGTAGAAGGTTCGATCCGTGCAAATCAACAACGTCTCAAGGGTTAAGTTAGCAGACTACAAAGTGATGTTTGGAGCCATTTATGAGTGCTGACCCAAGTGTTAGAAAACGTCTTGATTTACACTGAGAATAGTATTAAATATAATAAAACGCACTAACCTTCAAAGGTTTAAACTAATTCTGGGATAGTCTTAAAATAACCTCTCACCATAAAAAAATGTTATCGGATTGCCTCTCCTAAACTTATAATGTTAGGGCATTTATTTATTGCGAAATGGCGGGCATTACAATCGGCCATTTCGTTAATAATGACACGAGCTTGGAATATAACTACAAATGACTACAAACAGTTATTATGAAGTATTGTTATTGCTAAAACTATCTTGTGGGCCGACAATAGGCCATTTTGTTCAAACAAAATTGCGTATCGTCTGATAATAGTATATTAAAGACAGGTCAGAAAAAATGTACGTAGGTACTTTGTAGGTGGTAATGTTTTAGATTGAGATATTAAGGTCACAGGTTCGACTATTTTCGTAGAGCAAAAATCCATTGGTAGCCTGTGGATTTTGTTTCAAAGTTGGTGTAGTCTATTTGTTGCAGTCAATCTAAAAAGGGGTGCAATTGTGTTATGATGATTTTGGGGTGGATTCCGTGTAGTTTATTGTAGTTGTTTACAATCACAGGGGTAAGATAATATCGAATTTTGACTTATAAGAGGTGAGATTTAAGGGTTACATAGGGTCAAGTTTTCTGTAACAGGCCTAAAGTTCCAGAGTAGAAGATACTCTCATTAACGCCCTACATTCAGAATTGAAAAGTTGCTTGAAATGGCTGTAGCTGTATTTAGTGACTATCCAGATAGTTCCCCTCACATTCCTCTTCCCTATCTCCTTCCCCTCTCTACTATATTATGCCTCGCAACATACCGCCAATTGGAAATGCTATAGTCTCACTGACTCCTCGTTCGAGATTGTGTCAGTTGTGGTTCTTGTGCGGGATTCACATTAAAACATGCATTTAACATTGAAATTTACTGCATTGTAAACTACTGCATTTAACGTCGTCTAAACGTCACTAGTCGTCCATAATATTTTTAAACAGAGACATAATACACCGTTGCTGTTTCAGAATGCAAAAATTTTACTTGTTAAGGCTATTCTATGGCAAAAAATTATAATTCAGTATATATTTACCCAGCAGCATAAAGAAAAATTAGAACATAAATACAGTACTAGATTCACGCGCAATGACGGGTTAATAGTTCCGAAATTTAATAATAAATACGGACAGAGAACGTTTGAATACAACATACCGAAGATATTTAATTTATTACCTGACACTATAAAGCAATGTAAGTCTAAATATATGGTGAAAAATTGGCTTTCGGAAAAAAATATTTACTTTAATATGTATGAAAAATCGGATGAAAAAATTGTTGATTCTGTAGATATAAGATGTAAATTATAACTTATAAAAATGTGTATGTAACTAAATTTTAAGCACCTGTTGACAAGCCAATTCAATTCAATAAATGAAAATAAATAAAGTAAAAAAAAAAAAATAAAAAAAAATTGGTGATTGGTGAACTTGTTTGTTGATATGTATTAACTATTTATTCAATAAAAAAAATAACAAAAAAAACATGCAGGAATTTATTTCAATTTTTTACAATCATGTTATGTCCACCATCTAAACGCACCCAGATTTCAGATACACTAGAATTCATATCCTCAAAACTTTATTAAAAAACATCTATCAGCCCGAGCAACGCCGGCGCCCGGTACACATTAGCTATTCTAAAATGTAAATTAGTTACTTCCAGATCCTTTGAAAACATTTGACATTATTATAACAGATTCTTCAGAATTATTTGCAATACGAATCTCGGTTAAACCTGTCGTTGTTGATGTATTGTGTCATCTTGTTTTCAAAAGACAATTAGAATCGATAATGAATACATTTGATTTTAGTGAATGAATTTCGAATCTCTTCAAAGACACGATGGATCTACAGGGTTTTCCAATAAGAGGTGTTATTTTGATATTCAAAGAAAATTCCATTTTTTAATATAAATGATTGAATTTTTATTTCATTATAAAGAAGAAGGTATGCCGTTAATAGTGAAAAATAACATCAGTCAAATGACCACCACGACCACGCTTACGGGACCATATCCTTTTCATGAAATTTTCCATAACCAAATCGCAAAGTGGGTGCCTTATGTCCTAAATAGCCTCACGAATTCCATCTTTGGGGTCTTGAATCGACGCTGGACTGTTGGCGTAGACCTTCTCTTTCACGTGGCCAATTATGGCCAATTGTGACCAATTGTGATCACCTCTTCGAGAGGTAACACGGTCCGGAAACTTTTCCCGTAAAAGATCAATGGTTTCGTTGCTTGTGTGGCACGTAGCGCCATCTTGTTGAAAGTAAACGTTGTCCAGATCAATACCATCCAATTCCGGCCATAAAAAATCATTAATCATCTCTCGATAGCTCTTTGAATATCAAACTAACACCTCTTATTGGAAAACCCTATACATCGCTGATGTAGAATCTCGCCAAACCCATTCGTAGGTCGTTGGTTTGGTGGTAGTCAGTTGGTAGTTGATAGTCTGTTGGTAGGTTGCGGAGTCATAATAAATTATTTTTACTCTCGTCTGCAAGACTTGTTTAATGAGTGTACAAATTAGCGCAAGTAGAAGTATGTCAGCTGTGGCCATTGGCACACTAACATGATCCCTCGGGCTATCAGCGAATACGGCTCACTCTTATTGGAAAACCCTATACATCGCTGATGTAGAATCTCGCCAAACCCATTCGTAGGTCGTTGGTTTGGTGGTAGTCAGTTGGTAGTTGATAGTCTGTTGGTAGGTTGCGGAGTCATAATAAATTATTTTTACTCTCGTCTGCAAGACTTGTTTAATGAGTGTACAAATTAGCGCAAGTAGAAGTATGTCAGCTGTGGCCATTGGCACACTAACATGATCCCTCGGGCTATCAGCGAATACGGCTCACTCTTATTGGAAAACCCTATACATCGCTGATGTAGAATCTCGCCAAACCCATTCGTAGGTCGTTGGTTTGGTGGTAGTCAGTTGGTAGTTGATAGTCTGTTGGTAGGTTGCGGAGTCATAATAAATTATTTTTACTCTCGTCTGCAAGACTTGTTTAATGAGTGTACAAATTAGCGCAAGTAGAAGTATGTCAGCTGTGGCCATTGGCACACTAACATGATCCCTCGGGCTATCAGCGAATACGGCTCACTCTTGCTTGCACATTCGTGTCAGCTGGTCATAATAACAATATTGATTAGTATATTTTTAGAATATTATACTGGTGGACATGGGTAGTGTACAAATTGCAAGTGCGCCCCATTGTTGAATTAGGCAGCCACCTCTGGTCTGGAGTCTCAAAATACTAGCGTTATTGATTACTTCGGCAAACACATTTCTACATGGTTGACATTTGTCAGATGAGAACGGGTCGTCTTTACGACTTGTTCTCAGTTCAAGAGCTCGGTTGTGCAACGATTTGACGCTCTCTGTGTTTCCACCGTCCTATAAAAAGGGTCTCTTCAAGACCCATGTTCACTCATTCCTCTCCTCGCAAATCCCTCCACACAGCATCCCCAAAGATGATATAGGCCCTGAGTGAAATTATTTTGCTAAAAAAAAGGATTGGCATAACTGTGAAATTCTTTACGAAGTTTTCGATAATTTTAACAATCAAACTGTTTTGCTTCTTTTTAAAAATATCATCAATTTTTATCAAAGAAACATTGATTTTCGATTTTTTATACTGAATGATACAGCTGGAGAGGGTTGATTTGGTGCCTACACATTTACATATGTCGTGCTTAACGGATGTATTACGAAAATCGTAAATCTGTTGATAACTACCAAATACGCTACAACTGTCCCTGTAAGTATGAAAACTCAGTAGTATGAACAGGTGTCTTTGACAAAAATAGATTTAATATAATGACAACGATATTATCGGATCATGTTGGATTTAGGTATAAAAACCAATTTATCATTTTACAGAGCCCCCGGCGAATCCGTGTAAAGCATACATCATATTGTGACAACTCCTAAAACAGTGGAATAAGATCTAATAGTAGGCTTGGTGTGAATACAGCCTTTAGCCTTGACGTTTTGCGGCTAAATAGGGTAGCGCGTTTTTTCACTTTCGATAAGATAAATTGTTACGCGTGTTTCATGGATTCGAACACGCACGTAAGATAGGTAAAGTAGATTCTGAATACTGATAAACGCATGTACATCGATATTACGTTATTTTTATTATTGATATTGCCAGAAAAGTACAAAAAACTCTTAAAATAATTGCAGCCTGTTTTATAGTGCCTCTCCATTATATTTTTTTATTTTTGCGATTCACAAGGCAAATTGTACCTTTTTAGTATTTTATTACCAACATGTTTTTTTTTGTTCTTCACAATGTGTATCGAACGTGTTAAAAGTGCCAATGTTATAATGTAATTATTATTTATTATATTATAAAAATTATCTATTGACCTTTAAAATCCTGTTCAGGGTGGATCAATGCAAATCGAACTCTAAGCAGAATTCTTGCCTGCACAGATCATGCAATAATTACAATAGCGTATTATCCAAGGTGGATATTTTCAGTTGCGAACTTACCAAATACAAGAGTCCATAAAATAATATTTCATTCATATTTATACTATGATTTGATTTATATCTACAACCTCTCACCATAGCTATAAATATTTTATATAATCTTTTGTTTTGTATAATTTTTTGAATTCATATTCCTTGCTGTCCTACTATGCTGTCTCATTAGAGGTAAAGTCACAACTTAACATTGGTTTTATTTTGGCTACATAATACGTATGTACAAACTGAAGTAAATGTAAACTGTCGATTTTCCAAAAATTAATAAATAAATAAAATCCTGGAAAATTGTACCGAACACCTCTGGTATTTACGGACTGCCAATATATGGACTATTTACAATAATAGTAATTCTGGATTTTACCTGCTGCGTCGCTCGCATGGTATTAGGGAGAAATTACTGTACAAGAATTTTCCCATGGGAATGAAATGTTTTTCCAGAATGAAAATAACCTTTGTCACTTTACAGTCCTCCAACTATTATTATGTAAAAATAACGTCAATCGGTCGCTCGGTTGTGTCGTGAAAAACAACATTATGAACATTATAAAATTTTATTTTTTATAAAATACTATTGATCACAACACAGCATGCCTACAAATGCCGGATTCACTGTAATGAGTTGTTGCAACGCCACAAAGTTTATTGCACTCTTCATTACCATATTATACAAATTCAAATTGTGTTATTTACATAATCTTTGAAACTTAAACGCAACAAAAATAAAATAAAAAACGTTCCCATTCAGTTTAATCTCTGTGCCGATTCCCTGCATACGGGCGTCACATTCACTGAAGATGTGTAACATTTAACCAACAAAAATTGAAAAATTATACATAGGTTTTATTACACGTAATATTTGGACCAAACACTGACCGATTGTTCTGCTCTGGCTAACATCTATGATGATATCAGTTGAAACAAATTAAATAATTCTTGAAGAGATTTAAATATAATAATGCATAATCAAACTGTGGAGAGGCTTGCACTCCTTGCTCATTCGCTACTTTGTTGGTAATTTCATTGCTTAAAAGATTGAACATTTGTGGTCAATGCCCTACTAATTTTTCTGCAGAAACCTGCATTAAGTCCACACAAGAGGCCTTTAGGCTTCCCTAAGGGTCTATGTCAGCTTTGGGGATGCTATGTGTTAAACCGTTCTTTGAATATAAAAATTGTAAATCTCGAATACCAAGCGGGATCATAATTCTGGATGAATGATAAGAGTGTACCACAAGAAAGCTTTCTGGTACCTGTCCTGTTTTTTTTTCTCCATGTTTCGGCGTTACTAACACTGAGAGTAAAATAGAAGTACATAAGATAATTATGTTCTTACTATAGTTGTATTGTTTTGCTTTTCGATGTTTTTTCAATTAAAAATGTAAATACAGCAATGTATGGTGATGATTTTATTTCTAGATTCGTGGAGTGACTTCCAATTTTCATTTTATTCAAGCAAATCCTTATAACAATACCTGTTGCACAAGACTCAACCGCTTTGAAATTTGACGAAGTATGCTGTATTCATGAAGAAATAGCACTAAACAAATGCGCATAAACATGCGCGCTCGACGATACTAGCACAAACAAGCTGAATGAATAGACACTTATGCGAGAAAGTAGTTATAACTAGTCGGATTAGCAACTTTTACATACTTGCGGGTTTGTTGTGTTGCGAGCATTGAGCTCTCTTGTATATGCGAGTAATAATATTACGGCAGGTGTAGTGTGCAAAGGTGGTGTGGATAATAATTTATTATTATAACCTTTATTGTGGATTTACTGTCAGAGTCTTAGAGAAATGAGATTGCAGTGATTGTTCAGCGTTTTAATCGATAAAACAATACGCGATGTAAACATTAGAATTAAAGTTTTAAAATTTTGCACAAAAACGGCGCTTTAGAAATCATCCAAATATTATTTTTATTATTAATAAAGAACATCTTGGAAGGATATTAATGGCTTTTTGGAATTCGCCAATCTAAAAGTTAAAAATCAAACCTTTTATTCTATTTAACATTATAAATGATAACAATATGCAGACTTATATATATATAATTTTTATTATTCTATTTCTCCATAAGTTGAGCTCCAGGAGCTCGTGTTTATGGGAGGAGTCAATTTATTCGTCAAAGGCCTGCAATACCGTTTTTAACAGGAAAACGAATAATTTAACCAGATTTTTAATGTGATTCTACATGATGGTAGAAGTAAAAAGATATTAACCGTCTTTTATATCAGTAAGTTTTCCTCGTGTAGATTCATACAACACTCCTAGACACACTGAACTCCAGATTCCTATACTCGTACCGTTTTTCTTCCTCTCCTAACTCCTTCCTGTGGATTAATGTTAAATAATAATAATAATGTTTATTTCAGCTGGACAGAGCGGTGTGTGCAATGCTCTGCCTGCCATAAAAGTTTACATTTAAGTTAATACATACATAAAAAGAAAATCAATAAAGAAATAAATAAAAAAAATAAAAAAATGAATACATTGATGAGCACATTAGGACTTTATGGTGGCTTGAGTGTAATTCTCCATCTCTCGTGTAGAGGCGCTCCCTGCCACTGGGCAACGGCCTGGACAAGAGTATTGTCCGATCTCTGGTAGCGCTGACTCGTCCCGGCTATTCTGAGGCGCATTAAAGCAGCGAACCCATGCACCCTTCCTTCGGTGAACATCTGTGAGGCGCTGCATCGCTAGGGGAGGCCAAATAAGGCTCTGAATGCGTGGTTGCACTGTACTCGGAGTGTGTTCATGACGCCTTGTGTGTATGTCGTCCATAGCTCGCTAGTGTAGAAGCTCATACAATATGTTTGGAAAAGTTGCTTCTTCACCGGAGGACTGCATTTTTTTAATCTTCTAGCAAGCATGTTAGCTCGCACACTCAGTACTCTTCTTTGACGTTCTATGTCTTTTTTATCATTTAGGTCATCGGTGATGACATACCCCAAATATTTGATTTCGCTGCATATTTTCAGGTTGGCCCCGCCGAGACATGGGTGGAATGACTGGAATTAAAAAAAAATCAAATAATTTCTTTCTTCGTTTTCCATAAATGTGACAATTTAACGATACTCTGTATTAATTCTGGAGTTAAGAGTGGTTAGCCATGTTTGGTAACCAAATCTGAATAGCCAGGTACTTCCTCATCTTCCTCTTGTATCACCATTGTTTACTCCCCTCATTTACCTTAACGGTCACATTTCCACTGTACCTGGATTCCCTTTTATCTTCAGCTACACCGACGATAGTTCAAAACCACAAAAACATCTATAAAATTTAATACCCTTGTACGGCGAACCCAGCAGGTTGCACCAGCGTAGGTTCCTACCACCGAACAGAGAATACGTAGAAATGTGATATAAAGAAAACTGATTGTAAACTTAAATTTATAGAAGACCTTTTGAATCTTATGGCCAAGACAGGCCAAGAAATCGAATGTCTATTCAAGATAAAAATCTAAATGCTTTCAATTGATCAATTTCATCATAAGTAAGCGAAAATTTATCAATTTTGAATCATTTTATGTCTTCAGTCGATTAATAAAACGGTTCAAATAAAATAAAATTGGAAAAAGGTTCATCATTTTTACCACATGTCAACATGTGACCTTTCGACTGAAAGACCCTAGACGAGCCATTGAATCAGACATTAGGTATGTTAAAGAAAGAATTTCGACGTTTGAAAAAGGTTCATCATTTTCATCACAAGTGGATGAAAATTGATCTTACTTCGGGCAAATCACTCAATATTCTGTTTTCGTTTTATCTCGTCAAGGTCAATACAGATTTTGAAGTCAACTCATGTCGCAAATGTAACAATATTCATATTAGTTTTTGTACGTAAAATGTAATATAAACTAACTCGATAAATAATCGAGCATAAAAAATCGAGTATAACTAGCTTAATCGAGTATATAATCGAGTAAATAATCAAGTAAATAATCGAGTAAATAATCAAGTAAATAATCGAGTATATAATCGAGTGTACAATCGAGTATATAATTGAGTAAATAATCGAGTATATAATCGAGTAAATAATCGAGTATATAATCGAGTATATAATCGAGTAAATATTCGAGTTAATAATCGAGTAAATAATTTAGTAAATAATCGAGTATTTAATCGAGTAAATATTCGAGTAAGTAATCGAGAATAATCGAGTATAATCGAGTAAATACTCGTGTATAAACGAGTAAATAATCGAGTAACTAATCGAGAATAACTAACATGACAGTAACAAAATAGCATAAACCCCAGGCATACCAATGAAATTATAATCGTTGATTTTCTGTTTAATGTAGAATTTCAATTCTTGAAAAACTTTAATTTCACAAGACGTCAGAACAAAATTACGTTACCTCGAATTCACTGGACATAATACACATCTATCAATTTATATTTTAATGTAAATAAGATCTTTTGATTCATAGAACCCAGACAAGCCAGTGAAATTGATTATCTGTTCAAGAAAGATTTTCGTCATTTGAAAAATTATACTCATTTTCACCAAAAATAAATTAAATTTGATCTTACTCCAAGCACACAGAATAATACAGTTCTACTGTTCATTTATTCAGTGGTTCTTACTTCTTACCCACCTGTTAGAAAGATGTTTGCTCGCACCGTGCTCTGACCGCGAACTGCAGAACACTTCCTGCCGCGCATTCATCACAGGGCCACTACGCCCTGGGTCCTGAGCGCGGGTCCGACGCTTCGATTACCGCTACTGCGCGCTTCTTCCGCCATTCCATGAGGCTTATTTATGATCGCATTCATCGCTAAGTGTGGGGCCGGATCTGAAAAATATGTATTTCGTTTAAATTATTAGAGTTTTTGATAGATGGATTTTGGGAGTAAGGAAATGGAGGAAGATAACAGATTACCGACAGGAGAGAAGTTGTTATTACGACGAATTATTCATTAAAATAATTCTTTGGAAAATTTTATTTTTTAGTCATTGTTCGAAATGACCAAACTGTTTGGGAGATTCCCCTATATCCTTGAAGACAGATTGCAACAGATATTAATTTGTTCTACACCAGACCTGTTATTAGACGGAACTGTCGGAAGACAAGTCAAACTCTTACCCAGTATTGTACATTTACCCAATGGAAACTCATAATTTCTACTCTGGACCGATTATCAGGCTTTTGTGTGTCCTCACTCCTGCAATTCCTACAGTAGGAAATCAGGCTCTTGGGTGTCCTCACTCCTGCAATTCCTATAGTAGGAAATCCGGCTCTTGTGTGTGCTCACTCCTGCAATTCCTATAGTAGGAAATCCGGCTCTTGTGTGTGCTCACTCCTGCAATTCTTACAGTAGGAAATCAGGCTCTTGTGTGTCCTCACTCCTGCAATTCCTACAGTAGGAAATCAGGCTCTTGTGTGCCCTCACTCCTTCAATTCCTACAGTAGGAAATCAGGCTCTTGTGTGTGCTCACTCCTGCAATTCCTACAGTATGAAATCAGGCTCTTGTGTATCCTCACTCCTGCAATTCCTACAGTAGGAGATCAGGCTCTTGTGTGTCCTCACTCCTGCAATTCCTACAGTAGGAAATCAGGCTCTTGTGTGTCCTCACTCCTGCAATTCCTATAGTAGGAAATCAGGCTCTTGTGTGTCCTCACTCCTGCAATTCCTACAGTAGGAGATCAGGCTCTTGTGTGACCTCACTCCTGCAATTCCTACAGTAGGAAATCAGGCTCTTGTGTGTCCTCACTCCTGCAATTCCTATAGTAGAAAATCAGGCTCTTGTGTGTCCTCACTCCTGCAATTCCTACAGTAGGAAATCAGGCTATGGTGTGTCCTCACTCCTGCAATTCCTACAGTGGGATATCAGGCTCTCGTGTTTCCTCACTCCTGCAATTCCTACAGTAGGAAATCAGGCTCTTGGGTGTCCACACTCCTGCAATTCCTTCAGTAGGAAATCCCCTCAATTTTTGAAATTCATCATATTTATGCGAAATACTCAAAATTCACAATTTGCTCAATATTATTGCGTTAAGATTTTCTTGTGTTTTAATAATAGAGTAGTATTTCTTTGTCTATGGTTTCGACAAGTTTGAATATACATTAAACGCCGCGTACTCCATTCTGAAAAAAAAACTGCGTACCTATTGCTTTTTTTGCTTCAAAATGTTACAACTTTTAAAATAACTCGAATTTCGACAAAACACAAGAGGATATTTTAGATCTCTATCTACGGGTTTCTTTGGGGTATTATTTCGTTCCATCCCCTCTTAAAATTACCAGCGTCCCCAAAGTTGACACAATTCTGGGTAATATGTAATTTATATAAGCTTCGACAGTAATTTCTGAAAGGTTGTTTATTTTTACTGCGTTACGCGTTAGTTCGATGATTATTCATATTCAAACTTACGGCCCAGTAATATTATATGCATTTTGTCCCATTTTACGATCCTCTCCTGCATCCAGAGAACACCGTGGCGTGGGTTCTAGCTTGTCATCTGTTGTGACTTCTTACTTCCTACAAAGGAGATGCTCGAGAGTAAAGAGAGTAGGGAGCCGGGAGCTAGCGGGGAGAGAGCGGGGAGCAACGCGGAGTGGACACCATATAAAATTACGGTCATTTTCATTCGCCGCACAGGTGTGGAGAATGGAATACAGGATTGAACTTTTTGCACTCAACTTTAAAGTAATTCGATTTACTGCAAGTTTACTGCAAGTATACTGCAAATTTACTGCAAGTTTACTTATTACCAAGTTCACCAAGTGATTTCGTCCGAGATTTAACACTGGTTATTCAAAGTCTTTCCTCCTGTTATTGAATAATAATTGACTGTGAGGCTTTGTCTTTTTTGATTACAGAAAATTAAATATCACAGCATGTTGAAATTACTCTGCGAGTTCAAAATAGTCAGGTCATCAGCGACATCATTAAGCTGTCTCAGTAGATGTAAAGTCACAAGGAGGAATTTTCGTTATTTGTTTTTGGGGTGTTATGCCGTGTTGCGCACAGCATTGCAGTGTCCATCATCAGGGCAGATGTGTTATTTGAGGTTGTGGTGAAATGTGAGCTTATGTATGAGGATGTGATACTGTGTTGCCAGCTCCAACCCTCTGAGCTGACATTAAAGTATATGTTTTTTTGCAATGCTCTCCGAAACGTTGGTTAAAGAAGGAGTTAGCGCAACACGGCATAACACCCCAAAAACAAATAACTAAAATACTTTTGGCCGTGAAAATCTTAAATCATATTTCACAAGGAGGACATTCACAATTGGTCTTATTTTGGCTATATAATACGTAAGTACAAACTGAAATAAATGTAATTAATTAATAAATGAATCACCTAATATAAAAGAGGATTACATGGCAACTCAGGATAATTTCAATTTAACACACTTTTGAAATAATATAAAGTCATTAAAAGTAATGAAAAATGGCCTATAAAGCTAACCTAACTAATCTAATTTTTTAAATCCATTTTCATGACTTTACATCACTTTTCAAGAGTGCGTTGAAGCGTGTTGAATTGCCACTGTCCTGAGGTGCCCGGTTATCATAAAAGATGGGAGTAATTTATGACCAGTCCATTTAGATCTGGCTGCTTCAATTTTCATTTCAGGTATATTTGTTTGTTTTTTAATATTTTTAAGTACATCTATTAAAACTTCACCTTTTTTTCGCGATTGAAACTAACCCTAAGAAGTGTAAATTAACCCTCTCCTACAACCGATCGAGCTAAAACGGCAGATAGATTCGCTGTCGATGACGAGACAACAAACACCCACGATATGTACACATTTCTCTGAAATTCGATGATATTACAGCAGTAAATATACGCGGTAAATCTCGGTCCTATCCAATCGGGATTTGGCTCAATTGTTAACGCAGTTGACTCCAGTTCCTGGGAAGGAAGGTTTCAGTCAAACCAAAACAAATCTATGTTTGTATTTTATTTGAGTTTTAAATGAAATTTTAACATTTCACAGCATTTAAGAGCAAAATCACACCTATTTAAAAATACATAGATGTATTACAACAAAAATATTTTTTTTACAGGTTGATTTTTTATACCATTATGTTTGGTACCATTTTGGTACAAACGTAATATGATTTTTAAATTACTGTTAACCAATCGAGTGATTGGTGTTGACATATATATATATATATTTACCATAATATTTTATTAATATCATTCTTTACAATATTAGTAAGGAAACTGCTTACTGCGATTTAAAGCCAATGAATCCATCTAGATTTCACTGCTTATCCCATAATTTTAGGTACTATAAAATTGGCACATTATGTTAAGCGATCGCTCAAAACGTTTTTTCAAACTAGTCATAAGCCCAAAATTGCTCTCTACTTCTGGTTCTCGTAAGGCGTAAATAAACATATGATTTTTTTTCAAAGTTAGAATAAAAATTTGTTTCACGTCTCTCCTCCGTGTATTCTGTAAGTTTATATTGTACTTCAACCCATCTACGTAATATTGAGATGAAAATATGTTGCATCGTTACGATTTATGTAAATTAAACGCAATATGTCACGTGTACATTGTATAACATCGCGCTTATTTATTGGATAGTATAGTTTATGTAAGCATAAAGTGTTCATCTCGCGGAAGTAATTCCCAGTGTCAGTGTGGCAGATTGGTTCACGCTTTGAAAGTGTTTTATCCTTTGAAGTTGACACTACTTGGTCATCGTTACATACCTTATCATATAATGGTATTAGGGAAATATCTCTTAGCTATATATTATGATCCAACCGAGAGTACTTAACTAGAAAAAAATCATAAATCATACTGATAGAATCAGTTGTTTTCTTTCTAATTCTTTCAGTCCAGCTTCGATGTCAGCCAAAATCTCCGTGGTTTTATTGTGGTTAACAATTAGAATTGGAAAGGTATTCTGACTTACCCTTGGTCTTTTCGATCGATTTTATGGTCTTGATGGATACTGCTGGTGATCACTACTCAAACTTCTCGAATAGACGTGAATCAAATGCAATGAAAGAACATGTTCACTGCACCGGTTTTCTTAACATATTGGTAGCGTATAATATATAGTTGGAATGTCACTGGTACTCCACACTTTTAGGTAGGGATAGGTAATTGGGTAACAGGTAATAAGTATATTTTATAAATTCATAAAAATAGTTGTGTAGTTTCAATTTTTGAGGCAGGTATGGGTACCACCGCCTCGGGAATCATGTATTGGATAACTAATACTCCTGCCATAGGTATCATAACCCCAAATGGTTCGCTAAGTAGCGGAATGACAGTGTGAGTTTTGTCTTGGCGGCGGATGCGTTTGTCCACCTTCTGCGTGGCGGGCTGAATCGTGAGAGATTGGTTGAGGAGGAGACCTTTTGACCTCCTCAGCTGGAATGTCTCGACTCATCGCTTTGCACCGCAGTATGAGGGATGGGGATCCATACGTCCGTCACTCTTGGTCATGACCCCTAATGCCTTTGTCATTTCCAGAACTTCCTCTCTTTCCTTTCCATAAGAAATATCCTCCACACAGCATCCCAAAAGATGACCAAGGTTCTGAGGGATTTCTACGGGACCTCTCGTCTGGAACTAATGTTTAAAAATAAGTTGTAATTTGATCAAATGTCACCCCATTTTACGGTGGTTTTTAATTGTTTACGCAAGTCTGAGCATTAACAATATGTCAATTAAAAGATTGACATATTGTTAATGTTTAGACATTTCTTATTTGTTCATAAAATCTTTCTCATCAAACGATCATCTTCGTCTTAACTCCGTTCTGTTCTCAAAGCGAAGGTTTGTCGCTTTGGGAACAGAACGGAGTTAAGACGAAGATGATCGTTTGATAAAATCGTTCTTATAAATTTAATTGACGTTTTGTTAATGTTAACGCAAGTCTGAGCATTAACAATATGTCAGTTAAAAGATTGCGACACGTCAATAAAATACTGTTCATAAAATCGTTCTCATCAAACGATCATCTTCGTCTTCACTCCGTTCTGTTCCCAAAGCGACAAACCTTCGCAAACTAACTTCCTTGCTAGAATAATCAACAGAGAATTTTTAGTTCCGTGTGCGTAAAATGTTGATACGAAGATTGATGTTCCATTGTTTTGAGTAGTTTCATTGTTGGATATTTTTGTATTATGGGTGTCAAATAGTTTTTTGATGTTAGGAAATAATGTACATGTTAAGAATCATAAGGTCTCTCAGTCAAAATATGATAAAGTTCAAAATTAAGGCGATGCACTACGACGTGTAATATTTTAAATCCAGCCGATATCAATAACAACCTTTACGTAGATAGCGATAAGGTTTAAATTACCGCTTAACACCATCCGCCTGTTTTGATTTATGCAAGAAAAAAACGTGGCCAAAAAGTGCCTTTTATTTTATTTCGTGGATGTTCAGGCATAAATATTTTCGATCATTTTATAAATAACTTAATTTGCCACATTATACAATAAAATCATAACCGAAAATGGGTTCGTAAGTAGGAGATTTTGAGCTTTAAAGCAGTTTTCATAGGCCTTTACATAATTTTTTTCTGGGCTTATAAAAAGATTTATCTAAAAAATACTCGATTATTTTAAAGGCCAAGATGTATTCTACTCGCAGTATTTATATCTGCATCTGTATTTATATTAGCATCTGAAACATTTCTAGGCGACCAAATTTTCAAACCAAAAACACATGATTTTGCATTACTACGTATGGCATCGCATTAAGTTGATATTGTCGAATTAGCTCAGTGACGTCCTCCGTGGTCGAGGGGTAAGGCTCTCGACTAGCAAGCTGGAGGTCGCGGTTTCAAATTCCCGCGTGGCCAGTAAATTTTATTTGATTGATTAGCGCCTCCTAGCGGCGTGAGTTGTGCGCCATGGTTTTCTTTCATACATTTTAATGTATTTTATGTCTGTAATAAAAATTTTTTACGTTAATAAATTAGAGAAATCGACAAAAAATTAGGTAACCTACGTAAGATTTCACCGCTTTTGCTAACAGGTAAAATATCTTAAAGCGGCTATTAACGCTGTGTTTGATGGCTAAGGAATTTAATCAAATTCTTACATAATTGTATATTTTTTTTTTTAAATTTCTTATTTGTAGATTTCACGTTGTATGTAATCAAGAATATATTATTTGCTAGGATTTAACGAACTTTTCCAACTAACCAGTCAACGTTTTTTGGCATCCTGAAATCAATATTGATCAAAATACAAATTAGAAAGCACAAAACATCGCTACCAAGTACAAAAAATTCAATTTGCTTAAAATTTGTTGATATTGACACTGGAGTTAGGACGTATTAATAATGTTTTAGGGAATTTAGTGGAATATACATATTGACAGGATAATTTTGCAGTCAATCAAAGGCGAACAAATATTTTTTTTTTAATGGTTTGATTTATTTTATCCACAACATTTATAATAGCATCACCACCGACTGCATAATTAAACGTATAAAGATATTTTTTAGCTAATTCTTATTAAAAAAAAGACGTTATGTTTACACAAGAAAAATATTTTCAGTTAGTAGTAATGCATCTCATTACCTTTGTTTTTTAAGCGAAGTGCTTTAATAATGTACATCGTAACGAGCTCTAGTTTCAGAGGAATATAATACTAATTATTACTAGTGTTCATTTAACAAGACGGTTTTTGCTTCGTTACATTTAATTGTTATAATTAACCCGTCACACACTACACCTATAATTTCAGATTATTATTTTAACTAGATGACGAGTACCCGGCGTTGATGGGGGATATCTCAGGAGATAGACATAAACCACCGCGGACTTTACTGTAGACCTTTTTAAGATATACAATTCCGTAGTACATTATTTTAAGGTGTCTTATAAAGTTTAGCCAGCGTTATCAATGTGAGCTATCAATTTTTATTTTTTTATGACTTGTTTACAAAACATAGACTTTTCTCTACTTTATATAACTATAATATGCATGAATTATATAAGTAAATCTTTCAGAAGAAATTTTCTAAATGATAGTGAAAACCCTATCAAAATCCATTGCGTAGTTTAGAAGAACTAAGCGCACAAACAGACAGACACGAATGGCGACTTTATTTTATACTATATAGAGATTACTTATATATTTTTTGACGATTATCTAATGCTTATAAGACAAAGTTTTATGCATAGCACAAAGGATTACATATTATTATAAGCAATATTTAGTCTCCTGAAATATCAATACAAATTTAAAATATTTCCCGAGTAAAAATAAATGTATGTTTTACAGGTGAAAAAAAAATAATAAGCAGTAATTGTTGATTGAAGTACTAGAACATATTGAATTATTTGGCGGGTTGGAAATAAGCCGACGTAGCTCAGTGGTCCAGAGCATCTGACCGGACATCAGAAGGTGCGGGTTCAATTCCCGTCGGCGGCATTTATTTTTACTCGGGAGATATTTTCAATTTATATTGATATTTCAGGCGACTAATTATTATTTAAATACCTACCTACTTCTTTATAAACCACGTTATATATGTAAAAAAAAATTCAAAAAAGTATTTTACAATTTTTTCAAAGAAACGACATTTCAATACAATGAGGTACCATAGTATTAAAAAATAGCGAGATAGAACAGATAGAATAAATAGTTTTTCAAAATCAGATATAGTAATTTTCTTCGTATTTTCAACGTGCAAAGTTTTATCGAACATTAAAATCGCAAGGACGCTGTATAGAAGTGGAGCCCTAGGAGAGATCACTAGGGAGATGACGAAATATAAAATTGACATAATGGCGGTGCAAGAAACCAGATGGATAGGATCTGAGCCATTTGACACAAGAACGCATACGATACTGCATAGTGGAAATGAAAGACATCATACATTCGGAGTGGCCTTCATTGTGGACCGGAAAATGGGAAAATGCATATTAGACTTTAAACCCATTAATGAAAGAATGTGCAGCTTACGCATA
Source organism: Hesperophylax consimilis (assembly GCF_061612785.1). Taxonomy (NCBI): domain Eukaryota; kingdom Metazoa; phylum Arthropoda; class Insecta; order Trichoptera; family Limnephilidae; genus Hesperophylax; species Hesperophylax consimilis. Next base: position 16,043,173 of record NC_142857.1, read on the forward strand.
AAAACGAAATTTTTCAATGTAACATTGATCAACGTACATGCTGAAACGGAAGATAAAGAGGACATAATGAAAGATACATACTATCAGAAACTCGAACAGGTCTACGACACATTACCATCGAACGACATTAAGATGGTAATTGGGGACTTTAACGCCAAGATAGGACAGGATCCTCTGCTCCAACACATTACAGGAATGAACAGTCTACACAAGCACGCTAATAATAACGGAACCCGAGTGATTGATTTCGCAGAATCAAGAAACCTAATAGTGGCCTCGACTCAATTCCCAAGAAAAGACATACACAAACGGACCTGGACGTCGCCAGATGGTAGACACCATAACCAAATTGATCATGTCCTGATAAAAAGAAGGGGGGCAACGAGCGTCACAAACGTAAGGACGTATAGGGGTGCCAACTGTGATTCAGACCACTACATGGTGGTGGCCACCTATAGGAGCCGAATTGCAAACAACAGGACACGAAAATCACCAACTATTCCAAAAATCAATACGGAAGCTCTAAAAACACCAGAAGGCAAAGAGCAGTATCACAACGCCCTTGTAAATAGCCTACCAGATCAGATCACTGAGCAGAACTCCCAAGAATCACTCGAAAAAGATTGGAATGATATAAAAGAAGCAATTGTAAGAGCAGTGGAATCAAGTGTCGGAAACATGCCCAGACAGCCCAGGAACCCGTGGTTTGATGAAGAGTGTGAAAGAAAGATAGCTGAAAAGAATATACTCAGAAAGAAGTACTTGGAAACGTCAACAAGAAACAAAAGACAGGCGTACGAACAAGCGAGAAAAGAAACGAATAAGCTGATACGGGGAAAGAAAAGAAAATTCTTGAATGATATACTGCTAAAAATGGAACAGGACTTTGTCAATAATAATCCTAGAGAAGCATATAGGGGAGTAAACTTCTTCAAGAAGGGTTTCAAACCGAATACAACACTATGCAAAGACGCTGATGGATCAATTATATCAGATAAGGAACGAATAAAAACAGTGTGGAAAAACTACTTCTATACACTTCTCAGCCCTAATAGCGACCTGAGAAGTCACCCTACCAACATCCCCACTGAATCAAGTAATGAAGAACCAGCGAATCCACCAACAATGCAAGAAATAAATGCTGCACTAAAGAAACTTAAAAACAACAAATCACCTGGGAAAGACAACCTCCCGGCAGAGTTGTTCAAATATGGAAATGAGCATCTGAGAAATCTGCTACTCAATTTAATAACTAAAATATGGACACTGGAAAAACTCCCAGAGGAATGGCAAATAAGCATAATATGCCCAATTCACAAGAAAGGTGACAAATTAAAATGCGAAAATCATAGAGGAATATCACTTCTATGCACAGCATATAAAATCTACACCATGATACTGAAACAAAGAATTGATAAATATGCAGAAAACCTACTGGGAGAGTATCAGGCAGGCTTCCGCACCGGTAGATCCACAACAGACCAACTGTTCACCGTCAGACAGATCTTGGCAAAGTGCTGGGAATTTGACATAGACATACACCAACTATTCATTGATTTCAAGCAAGCATATGATAGCATAGATCGGGAGTGTCTATATGACATACTACTACAATTCCAGATTCCACCTAAATTGGTTAGGCTCATAAAAGCCACAATATCAGACTCAAGATGTCAGGTCAAAATAGACGGAGAATTGTCGGAAGAATTTACAGTATCACAGGGACTTAAACAGGGGGACAGTCTGGCTCCCACTCTCTTCAACATTGTGCTCGAACATGTAATACGAAAAACACTAATAGACACTGGCTCCAATATTTGTTTCAAGAGCAGTCAAGTTGTCGGATATGCGGATGACATCAACATTGTCGGAAGATCAATTTCAGCCATTAAGGAGGTCTTCGACCCTTTAGAAACAGCGGCGCGGGAAGTAGGACTGCGAGTTAATGGTGACAAAACAAAAATGATGGTACAGAGCAGGAACCCCTCACACAGAAGAAGAAGTAGTGCACTATTTAAAGACAACTGCTCATATGAAGTGGTCGATCAATTCACCTACCTGGGCTCCAGCCTGACAGAGAACAATGAGGATCCAGCAGAAATCAGAAGGAGAATCACAGCAGCCAACAAAACATACTTCTCTTTGCTGCCAGTGTTTAAGTCACGTAGTGTCCACAGAAAAACCAAAATAACCATATATAAGACCATTGTAAGAACTGTATTGGCATATGGATGTGAGGCGCTGACACTGACGGTAAAGATGGCTGAAATGCTGGATACTTTTGAAAGAAAGGTGCTGAGAAGAATATGTGGACCCGTGAAAGAGGGCGAACAGTGGCGTATCCGGCACAATATAGAATTGTACGATATATATAAGGCCCCTAGCATCTCTGCACACATGAGACTCCTCAGGCTGAGATGGGCTGGGCATGTACAGAGAATGCCGGATACACGCGTCCCAAAAAGAATTCTGACTGGTCACCCAGGTGGAAAGAGAAAAGTGGGAAGACCCAGACTGAGGTGGGAAGATGAGGTAAGAGGGGATGCAGCACAGTTTCTCCAGGTGACAAACTGGAAGTCAGCCGCTGAGGACAGGAGGAGTTGGAGGCGACTGTTGCAGGAGGCCAAAGCTCGATATGGGCTGTAGCGCCATCGAAGAAGAAGAAGAAAATCGGGGAGGGAAGAGGATGGGGTGGTTTTTTGAAATTTTATGTAAGCAATGACCTTCCTCTTGTTTTGAAGGTTGAGTGTGCAAAATTTCATAAATCTCAGAATAAAGTTGTAAATTTGTATACAAATCAAATCTACGCCACTTTCGAAAAACACACATTATTCTTCTACGAGTATGTATTTACAGTATTTAAATAAATAAAAATGTTAATGTTCTTTTGCTCAAAATCTTAAATCTCCTAAACTTCATCACAGATTGTTTTGAAATTTTATGCATTTTAATATGTGCATATTTTCATATCCATTTATTATTCAGATTTCACCTGTGACAGGTAAAATCACGTGGCGGGGTACAGCTAGTTATATTAATATATAGATTAAAACGGCCACAATAAATGAGTACATAAAAAAGCTTTTAACAAACTATTTACAAAATATTTTACACAGCTTCCCACGTTCTTTTTTTAAATCGTAAATTAAAAAAATTCTCAATTAAAATAATTCTGGCAGTGCATGGGTTAATTTAATAATTCTAATTACAAGACAGCTCTGTTTTGCTTCTCATGTTGTTGATGTATGGCTTCATATGAATTCAGTTAACTAATTTTCTATTCTCTCTGACTTTTGGAAGGCTGATTTATATTATCGTGTGTTTTTATTATATTATTATATTATGGAACCAATTAGAGCAAAGATAAAAGCTAGGTCACAATATTATCAATTAAATAATCTTTCAATGTATAGGACAATATTTATGGTATTTTGAACCTTAAAAAATGCTCAAGGCATAAATTTTGTTTTGTATTTGTTTGGCAAGGAAATAATGTATTTTAATATTATTCTAACTAGTCTTATTGTCACTTACATATTAGTTAATTTTATCTATGAAAAAATTCAACGTCACATATCATTGTTTTTTTTTTTCAAAGTTATAATACTGTAAGTATTTGCAGGAAAGCCTAATTTTTATTGTAAAGAAAGCTTAAGCTGGAAAATATAATGATTTCAAAAATATTTTCTCACGTGTTCATTACATAACATTTTTGTAATAATATAAGAGACAAAACATGTCATGAAAACGGAATATAAGTAGCCATTCTGGGAAAACTACATAGGATATGTTGTTGTTGTTTTTTTTTCTATGTTTCTGACTTTTACCCTACAGAAGTGTTTAGGTACATCATTTCAAATTATAGAGAGAGGGAAGGCGAATTTATATACATCATTTTTATTTGTATTTTAAAATTTATTAATGGAAGATGGGATGCCATAGTCCCACTGGCTAGGACTCTAGTGCACTATTCACATAATTTTATTTTATATTTTATGTTATAGAAACAAACAGTACATGATTTACAGAGATGAAACAATATACAGGAATAAGATACTTCACGTTGGGTACCTATGAAATGTTTCCTTGTAATATCTGCCAAGTGGTATGTTTATTCCTTAATTACCAGGTGACGTGTGTAGTATATAGGTGTGTGTGTGTGTGTGTGTGTTTGTATGTGTGTGTCTGTATGTATGCGCATTGAACAGTTTAAATTTTTGACATGATGCCACGTTTGAATTTGGGCAGTGAATCCGAAAAAAATGTCAATGTTAGAGTTAAGACAAATATTATTTAGAGTATGAAGAGCTCGGTTAATGATTCAATTTAAACAATTTGGTAGGACCAAAAATATAAGTAGGATCTATCTACTGACGTTATTGGATAATTCTATTTTAAACGATCCTCATTGTATATAATGTTAAATATTAAGTAACTTTCTTCGTTTTTTGGAATAACTTATTAAATAAACCTCAAATTGTAATATTTAATCATTACAGAATAATATTAGCGATTCTCAAACGAAAACCAGAATAGGGTCGGATTAGCTCAGTGGTAGAGCAGAGCACCGGCAAGGCTAAGGTTTTGAGTTCAATTCCTAGGAGCAGCGGTATCTTTTCCTGATTTTTCTGTTTCAAACTTTCGTTTGAGAATCGCTAATACTGTATTCAATAATTAAATATTAAAATTTGAGGTTTTATTCATTAAGTTATTCCAAATATTATAAAAATATGTATATTTATCCAAGAAACTATCTAGATTGCATTTAGATCGGAAAGAATCTTGCGATCATACATAAAGATAGCAGCCATTATATATATATGAGTTAAGAAAATTAAGGTAATGGTGGTAGTTACTCGTAGGGTCGGATTAGCTCAGTGGTAAAGCAGAGCACCGGTAAGGCTAAGGTCCTGAGTTCAATTCCTAAATGCGACCGTATCTTTTGCTTTAGAATCGTTAATTTTATCTTCATTGATTATATTACTGTTAAAAAATATATTCTAAGCTATTTTACAAATAATGAAATTGTTACTGTATGTTTCCAAAGCTACAAATATGATGCAAAAGTAAACGTTAAAAAGTTACATCTTATTACATCAATTAAAACAGGTTTTAAATAATATGTGTTTAGCGTTTTAGAGAGTTCTAGAGAGAATACGTTATTTTAAACACAAATAAATAAATTTACCCACATTTCATTAGACCACTTTTCAAATTTGTCTCTATTGGTAATCTTTTAACAAACCATATAATAGAAATGAAGTCATCAATCAGATTCGTAACGACATTGGTATTGTAAAGTGTTGTCATTTGAACGTGGGTTCAGAGTTGTTTATTTCGGTGTTGCATAACTCCTCAAAATTTCTCCGCAACTTTCTTTTGCTTTTGATTATCGTAATTACGGTAGATCGATTTCTTGAATACATTTGGAAGAAAGAAAAAGAAACGCTTTATATTATGTAAAACTAATGGTTGTTAAAACATCAGCCGGGTATTAACCTGGGAAAGCACAATGAGGAATCAAATTGGAAGGTGGGTTTGGGTACCGTCGCCGCAGGAACCATTTATTGGATAACCAACACCTCTGCCATATATCACCCCCAGTGGTTCACTAGGTTTGGTGATTTAGCTGTGTTGTCCGGGTTCATCGTATGAGGTGTGTTCAGGATGCTTCTGCCCACCAGCTGCGTGACGTGCCAGATCGGGAGAGGCTGGTTGGGGGAGACCCTTTGACCTCTCCAATTAGTCTCTCGACCCATCGCCTTGGACTGCATTGTGCGCAATATCTTCATATGTTCGTCACTCCTGGACATACGGATCCCTACATTCCTACCCAACCCTCTTACCTTTTACCTTCCCATAACTTTCTCTCCTTCCTTTCCTGAAAAAGGAGCATCCACACAGCATCCCAAAAGATGTGTGCAGTTAATGTAAATAAGAGGACATGGCCGAATACCCAATAAAAACCTTGGTGAACTTTTCTAGAAGGACTGGGCAAGGAAACAAGTTAAGTACCGGCTCTAGGCAGATGATCATTAGCAATTCATTTCATAAATAGATTTCTTTTAAAAACGAACATTACAAAGCAGCATGGCTGATGCCAGAAATTAAGTGAGATAATAATCCATAAGGATATTTAAAAAAAAACATTATTTTTTGTAAAAATTTGATTCGCGAAAAACCGGCAAGTCTTCATGAAAATAAAATCAGCTGGAGCACGGCGAAAATTTTATGTGGTCGATCAAGAAGTTTCAATACGGATTTGGTTAGATAAGGTTGTCCTTAAAAAAAGCTTTATAACAATCCTAATACTTTTAGAAATGTATACTGTGCTATTATTTAATATTTAAAAGGGAGGTAATAATTGATCAGAAAGAGCTTACAATGATAAGCGCTTAATTCTAAAGGTACATGAAAGTTTCCGAGCGTTAAATACCTACAACCATTATTACGTTTGAACATGCTTTACAAATAATTATTATTATCAATTTGTTTTAGCCGGCTAAAACAAATTGAACGCAATTTTTGTGATACCGATTATAGATAAGAGTGATAATCATTTTATAAGGCATTATTAGATCATACGTACTCTTAAATAATATCTTCACGGACCTTTCTAACAAATCAAAATCAATCAATATATTATTTTCTCTGCACAACACAAGACGGGAGTCAACTAATCTCGCCAAACATACGTAGGGAATAACAGGGCCGGATTCGCCATAGGTGCAGATGGATAATTTAAAAATAATAAGTACGGATGTGCTAAGCTTCTATGATTATTAATGCATAACTTTTCACGAAGATATTCGTTAAATTCGTCATTATTTTATATTTGATAAAGACAAATAATATCACAAAAGGGGGGCGTTTAAATCACGGTAATATCAGATGTGATTTATTATCAAGAACATATTATTTAAAAAATATTTTGAAATATCTCGATGGATTTTGAAGTGGAGAACAAGATATCAATTTCAACATTTTACCCGAAAAAAGCTTTTTTAACATTGTGAACATGAAAAGTCAAATAACTTTTCATCATACTTTTATGCAGTTCTGCTGTAGCGAGATTTATTTAGAAACTAGCAGAAATACACCGCGGTGCCTGAGCTTTTGTAAACAGACATTTTGATCTTATTTTGAAATTCATTTGTGCCAAATTTCATGAAGAAGTATCAAAATTGTGCTTCAAGGAGTGGGTAAAGGGGACTGGAGTGATTTTTTCATATCCTATATCTTCCTCTTGCTTTGAAATTCAAATGCGAAACTGCACCAATTTGCGGAATAAAACTCTTAAATGGTTTAAAAGTCAATTCCACGCCGCCTGCCACAGACACTCTCCTTCCTTTATATAAATAGATAGATAGCAACAACTGTCAAAAAAGTCATGAAAATAATTTTAAAATCGATGCACATTATAATTTAAAACTAAAATGTTTAAAAAATCATTCACTAAGTACTAGATATTAAAGGCCTTGCCTTTTATGTCCAAGAATCAGAGAGTTATATGGTTACTGGCAATGATTTGTTATAGTAAATGGTGTAGGTCCAGCCCTGTGTGTCAGTAGCAATTTAAGCCTAAAATTTCTTTTAGGTTCATTGGACGTCAAGCAATAAATATATATTATGTTGTGTCGGCTTAATATTATTTGTTTGTAATAATAATAACACCCGAGAGACGCAGTAATATTATTATGGCTAGAAAGTTGTTTGTGTTTCGGTGCTGTCATGAATTATTTAATACAAATAGTAGATTATAAAATCGTCAAGCTTAAGCCTTTGTTGATTATAACTGACGTCAGAAAAACCCACCTATTAATCTGCCTATTATATCTCAAGTTTTATCAGTTAATGTAAATTCATTCGCTCGTACCTGCATGTGTAATAATAATAATAATAATGAGCATATTTAAAAAAATGTTTAAAAAACAAAGGTTTTGTTTTCATTTTTAAAAATTGCTTGAATTTATCATTTAATATTTCCTTAAGGCGATGCCATACGTAGTAATGCAAACTCATGTGTTTTTGGTTTGAAAATTTTCAGATGCTTTAATTAAATACTGCAAGTAGAATACATCTTGATTTTCGAAATAATCAAGTATTTTTTAGATAAATCTTTTTATAAGCCCAGAAAAAAATAATGTATAAGGCCTATGAAAACTGCTTTAAATTTAAAATCTCCTACTTATAACTACTATAATTTTATTGTATAATGTGGCAAATTAAGTTATTTATAAAATGATCGAAAAAAAAAATATATTTATGCCTGAACATCCACAAAATAAAATAAAAGGCACTTTTTGGCCATGTTTTTTTCTTGCATAAATCAAAACAGGCGGATAGTGTTAAGCTGGAATTTAAACCTTATCGCCATCTACGTAAGGGTTGTTATTGATGGCGGCTCAATTTAAAATAGTACACGACGTAGTGCATCGCCTTAAACGAATTTAATACTAGGAGAAATGTTACAATACAGAGTAATTGAAAAAAATTACTGCTATGACAAAAATAGGGTAAATAAACAATAAATATAATGTCAAGTCAACACAGGAACAAGGTTTTGACGAAGTTCACGACTTCTATCACATTAATCTAAAATATTACTTGCGTAATGACAAAAAACTTTAACCCTTTATAGGTCATAAGCTAAAAATGAATAGTTTTGAGACCGGCAACATTAAGGTCTATATTTCTTTATGTTTACAAGTTATTATCGCCCTTATGGGTTGTAATCATTCTGAGGTAACGCACAGAGGTCTTGAAACGTACCAACCGCCCCGAAGTTCGCACATGTTGAGTAAATTTACAAAAATCGCGTCATGGTCAGTTTCTCTATAAAATTATCAAAGTAGTTATTCTCCTGTAACGCAAATAAATAAAAGTCCATTTTTCCTTACCAACCTGTCTTTTTGTAATGAAAACAAAAATTTTAAATCATATTTTTTTTACCTAAATGGACACCGGTCAGAAAAAAGAGCGCTGGAAAAACGAAAATTTCTAACAGACTAAGAAAAAAAAAAGAAGTTTTTTCTGTTCATCAAAATGAATATACAGGATTTTCCAATAAGATTTGTTATTTTGAATAGCCCGCTATTTCGGTAGATGTTACTTTTAAAGCTGTCATTTTTTTACATTTGACAAGTAGAAACTACGTCATTAATAAAAATGGAACGATACACGCTTCAACAACGCATTGAAATTATTAAAATTCACTTGAGTGAATCACATAAATCATCTTGAGTGATGAGGCCCATTTCCACCTCGGTGGCTTCGTCAAAAAGCAAAATTGTCGCATCTGGGGCTCGGAAAACCCAAGAGTTATTGTTGAAAAGCTTTTTTATCCTCAACGTGTGACTGTTTGGTGAAGTTTATGGTCCGGCGGAGTCATTGGACCTTCCTTTTTCGAAAATGAGGCTGGAGCAACAGTTACGGCGAATGGATCGCTATCGAGAGATGATTAATGATTTTTTATGGCCGGAATTGGATGGTTATGATCTGGACAACGTTTACTTTCAACAAAACTGCGCTACATGCCACACAAGCAACGATCTAAACCATTGATCTTTTACGATTGAATATCAAAATAACACCTCTTATTGGAAAACCCTGTAGAATACATAAATAAAACCATAAGGGCGTATCGTTAAAAAAAACTTGTCCTATAAAGGGTTAAGGCTTACACCAAAAAATCAACGTCCTGACTAGAGTTGACAAGTCTTGCCATTCTATATCCTCTATGAATTGTTTTCCAAGACCTAGTGTAGTTTTCCATCACAATACATCTACCTAAGTGTCTTTGCGATACAAGTGACCCTGAAGATATCATAACGTTAATTTAGTTAATCGGGATTATACTGCTTTTGCTTGTGTTGTTATTACGAAAGAAATGTTTGTTTGATTGCTAATAATAATTAATGTCATATAAAATCTTAATTCAATAATGAGTAAATAAACAATTTTAATTAATTAATAATTAAATACAAGAGCGCGCGTTCCTCTTTGAAATTATATATCTGGTTAAAGATGGGCAATTTATAATTACAAAAATCGTAAGCCAAACCAGTTAGATAGGTTCCACATAACTTCCTCCAACAATATTTCCAAGAAAAGATGCAATAATTTGTATATTTCCATGTGTTGTACATTTACAATAATGTTGAAGGCCAAATAATACAACTCAGGTAAAATCTCACACATAAAAAAACGACAAGTGATGCTATACAAATTTGAATGGAAACAAATGCTTCATTGCGCTCTGTCTCTCTGTTTATTCTTTGCCCTCAACGTGTTTTTTTGTGTTCTTCTTTATTCTGTGCCCACACCATGTATTTTTGTGTTCTTCTTTATTCTGTGCCCACACCATGTATTTTTTTGTGTTCTTCTTTATTCTGTGCCCACACAACGTATCTTTTGTGTTCTTCTTTATTCTGTGCCCACACCACGTATTTTTTGTGTTCTTCTTTATTCTGTGCCCACACCATGTATTTTTGTGTTCTTCTTTATTCTGTGCCCACACCATGTATTTTTTTGTGTTTTTCTTTATTCTGTGCCCACACAACGTATCTTTTGTGTTCTTCTTTATTCTGTGCCCACACCACGTATTTTTGTGTTCTTCTTTATTCTGTGCCCACACCATGTATTTTTGTGTTCTTCTTTATTCTGTGCCCACACCATGTATTATTTTGTGTTCTTCATTATTCTGTGCCCACACAACGTATCTTTTGTGTTCTTCTTTATTCTGTGCCCACACCACGTATTTTTTGTGTTCTTCTTTATTCTGTGCCCCACACCATGTATTTTTGGTGTTTTTATTTATTCTGTGCCCACATCATGTATTTATTGTGTTCTTCTTTATTCTGTGCCCCACACCACGTATTTTTGGTTTTCTTCTTTATTCTTTGCCCCACACCATGTATTTTTGGTGTTCTTATTTATTCTGTGCCCATATCATGTATTTTTGGGTACTTCTTTATTCTGTGCCCACACCCTGTATTTTTGTATTCTTCTTTATTCCTTGCCCACACCAAGTATATTTGCGTTGTCACGGTTACGTTTAATGTTTTCTTTTATCTGGGCTATTCTGAAAGTATCTTCCAATTTAGAAAACGGATATCAGAAATAATGTATAGCGAATATCAAGTGTTATTATTGGTAACATTATATTAGGATTTGTTCTGTCTACATGTGCGAACTAACGCTTTCTTCGTGCGCGAATTTGAATGCAAACTAATAAAGCTGAACTGGGAATAAGTATCGACATCCTTCGATATAAGTTGTCAATTGACCTTTTGATTCTGAATCTTATTCGAATAGAAAACAAACGAAAAAGAGTTTATTTCTACACACAAAATTTGAAAATTTTAAATTAGAGATGTTTATTGGCGTTCGATAATAATAATTATTTATCACAGCTAATACAAAATGATAAAAGCATTTGAGTGTGTTAATTATGTATTTGAAACGGTGACAAAAGACTAATAACGGGGGATTGCTCGAGGCTCACATTTGAATTAATTGCGACGAATTTTGTAACAATATTTTTTTTTCAAATCGATACCTTTGGATGTAAGTTGTTTATATTTAAGATTAATAACTAGAGTACCTTAAAAGTATTTTACGTAAAACGGTTTTAGGTCTGTAAAACGGTATAAAAAAGGTTTTCAATTATTTTTCTTGACGATGAATCATTAACTTCAAGAGGTATTCAATTAGAAACATCTGAGATTTTAATGATATGTTAATCAGAATTAATTAAAATAAATCCTTAGAAAATATCAATTTTCTAGGCGTGCCAGAGCAAATTCGACTAAACGTCCGCCCAATACACCGGGACCGCGCGTCGCATATTTTTGTATACGCCTTTTCCACTTACGTCTTTTAAGATTCCGACATTATTTTAGGGTAATGGAGTTTGAACTCCCTTAACATTTGACATCGTCAAAAATAGGCATTGGCTGAGTTTTTTGTTTAGTTGTTTTTTGTATTTGGATGGTCCCTCATGACCGTCAATTGTCGACGAGTCAATGTGTCAATTTTTTAGTTGAGTCGTTTGATTAGACATTCAAGCAAAGCGGTCATCAAAATTTGACCAAAAGCTAACGGGATGCGAGTCGGCGATTAACTGGGAACGTTCAATGTAACGGGATTTCAATTAACTAGGTCTAACATGTCCTTACGCCGAAATAGAGTGTTAGTTAGTTAGTAGATTTTAGTTAACTTTTAGTTCTGTGGACAGCAGTAGACCTATTTTCTCTTATTTAATAATTCAAAACTAAAATTTCCTCTGAAATCATATGATGTGTAAGTAGGTATTAAATGCCTACCTACTTAATCATATAAACGGTGTATTTTATCTTACTTTTTTTATTATTTCAAATTAGGAATCATACAATGTGTCTAAAGAAACGTCACTATCTTAATGGTACTATGTTTTTCAAACTTTTTTCAGGCAGGTAGGTAGGTTACCTAAATACCTACCATAATATTTAAAAATTCGAATAAGAAAGTCCAAATTAACACGAAGATTTGACATTTAAAATAGATTATTTACTGAACTGTTAAAATGGCCACCATTTTGAAACGGAGATTTACAATATCGATCGAGTTAAAACTAATTTCGTGCAGTCAACAACTATAATACAACCTATTTGAAGCTGGAAACTTGAGTATACATTATACAGCTAAGAGCTAAAGGATGACACAAACGTTTTTAAATATTATCCATCATCAGACAGTTAACTGCCGATATCATCAAGCTCTTCAAAATTAACCAAGTCAACTTCAATAGCTCGCCGCCACCAAAATCTCAAGACTGCCGCGTCCTCGAATTAAAAGGGCAAATGTAGCGTGTCTGCCAGGGGATCAGCGGAGAGGTGGAGTTGGTGGATCGGCCAATCAACTGTACCGCGCACGCGAGCATTGTGGCGGGCTCGGATTCGACTCCCGATGTGGGAACCTTGTCTCCACTCTAACTCTCTAGGTCACCGTACTAACATTATTAAGATTGTTTAGACGGGAGAAAATACCAATATAACAACGAGAATTGTTTACCGAACAGCTTAAAAATGGTCTCTTGCAATATTTGTGGGTATACTAAACTAAAAAGATAAAGAGTTGCGGTATTTGAGTATAGGTAAATATGGTGTGTAAGGGTGTTGGAGTAAAATGTGATAGTGGAGAAGGAACATGGTATGGGTGATGAAAATAGGGTTTAAGGGAAAACGGGAAAACGCGGTATTGGAGGGAAAAAACGTTATTGTTGGTAAAACACTAAAGGGAAATTACGATATTGAACTCAAAATGCGGTATTGAAGGGAAACACGGTATTGAAGGGAAAATACGGTATTGTAAGAAAAAAATGGTATTCAACACATGGAACACACGGTTTTGAACAAAAAACACGGTATTATTGGTAAAACACGGCATTGAAAGGAAAATGGGTATTGGAGGGAAAACATGGATGTGAAAGGAAAACCCGATACTGAAGGGAGAACATTGTTTTGCTCAACACGGTCTTGTTGGTAGTAGAGAAAAAAACACGATATTGAAAGGAAAAATCGAAAATAGAGAGATTATTTGAATTCCGGGTTTATAAATTTATCTGGATCTTTATCTTAGAGAATTCGGGTACTATCCCTATTTATACCCATCAGCCTTCCTTTCCGGAATGCTAGGTATCGATAGTCTTGTCAACAGGCGGAAAGCTGCGTTGCTGATGATAGCCTATAACTTGTTGAACGGTCACATCAACAATCCAGAAATTTTGAATAAAATTTTATTTTACGTCCCTGATAACTTCGCAAGAGCGCGTAGACACAAACCATTCATTCTTCCGAGATGTAGGACTAACTTACCATCAGCAATGCCTCTCGGAAGAATGATAGGCCTTCTTAACTCACTAGCCTCTGACATCGACATTTTCCACCTGAGCATTACTAAATTTAAATTGCTAATTAGGCAATTATGATTGTATAATGTATCTTTGTTAATGGATATTTTTATTCTGTAAATATACATTTAAAATATAAATAAATAAATAAAAATAAATAAATAAATGATTATTAATCTACTTTGCATGACTTTCGCTACTCGTCAGACTGTTCTAAACCGCAACTGGGCTATCAAAGCCCACCATGAAGAAGGTATCATTTTTTTATTTCGCTATATCAGTATATAAAAGACAACGACTGCTAAAAAATAAACCAAAACTTTTCTTTCTGACACATTCTCTGTAGTTTTTACAGCTATGTTTGTGAATTGAATTGGCGACGGGAAAGCAATAATAATAATATTGATGTCGCGTTAACTCCAGCAGCTTGGGAATCTTATTTCTTTTGATAGAATTTCTTTTTGTAATCGCTGAGGGGTTGATCTTGGTGAAAGCGGGTGCCCTTAGCGGGTTAGAGGTTAGAAGTGTAAAAGAGTGACACAGAAGAAAACGTGTATTAAAGAGGATAGAAAAGTTTGGTGAGAGAGAGTATAAGCATTACTTACGTCACACGAATTAGACGTACATTCATGTTCTTTTACGTACTAGTGCAGACATATAATTATTTATTTATTTATTTATTTCACACCTATTAAGGCTTTTAAATATATATATATAAAAAATATTTACGAAATTATACACGAAAATAGTGCAGGAAACGACTATTTAAAACAATTGCAGAAAAATAAATATAAAGTAAAAATATCACTGAACTTGATCTACACAGCATGTAGGCACAAAACATCAAAAATCCAAAATATTTTTTTCTGTTTCAGTTGACAAAATTATTATGTGTTAGTCAAATTAAATACCTTTATTAAAATATTCCACTACTTGATGAAAAAAACTTCAATAGGGTATGCTTATATATTGAAATTGATGTACTAAATATATCAACAACATCGTAGTATTTGTTTATATATTATATTTTTATTTATTTATTATACCGATTATTATTTTTACTCGGGAGATATTTTCAATTTGTGTGGATATTTTTAGCGACCAATTATTGCTTATAATAATTTGTTATTGTATTTTTTTTACTTAGTCAACCATAATTTACATAAACAAGGTAATAATTACGCAATTTTAATGGAAAACGCACTTTATTATGAGAAAACAATGGACGTCGATGATTTAAACTAATATTAGCATAATTCGTGTATTTGTATTCCTCCTTTTCTTAACACGCAACATGTGGAAAAAAACATAATAGATTACATAGTTACTGATGATAAATATTAAAATCATCTATCTATTGTATTTTTATTTACTAGTCGGGAGAACATACTAAATTTGGAAGTAAGTAGTGTGATACATTTGTCTTATTTCACAATTTAGGTTTTTAAAATAATATTCCACATTTGAAGACACTCTCAGTATCGCCTTGGTGTAAGACCAACATTCAGAACTGTAACGCTGCTTGAAATGACTTTGGCCGTGTTTGGTGAACCGATCTAACTAGCCAGGAATTTTTCAAACTTCCTCTCCCCCATCTCCTTCCACTCCCCACTTCTTTCAGCCTCGAAACATACCCAAATCGGGGATGCCATAGTCTCACTAGCTCAAGACGGTTGGGAGCAGTTGGAACTGTTGTGCGGTTGAATATTTTAAAAAGTTTACTCTTGAATTATTACCTAGTACGTTATTACTGTGCGTGCGTGCAAAATATTTACACCTTTGTCGCTGTGATACAAAAAAAAAGCTCAATGGTTTATTCCAATTATTGTCCGGGGAATAAGGCTTCCCCGAAATTTCAGGGAATTGCTTTGTGGAAGTAGTAATTTTGAATCAGTAAATATGTTTATTTTTCGGAATAACTTTATTGAGTAAAACCTCAAATTGTAATATTTAATTATTGAAGACAATATTAGCGATTTCTAAACGAAAATCTTAAACAGAAATATCAGAAAAGGATAGGTCACATCTAGGACTCGAACCCAGGACCCTTGTCTTTCCGGGACACCGCTCTACCAACTGAGCTAATGGGACCCTATCCCCCTCAGTCACTTTTAACTGAATCATACTTCAAATAAGAACTACCAACATTGTCTTAATTTTTTCACAGCACATTTTTATTGGCAACTATCTTTATGTATGATCGCAAGAGATTCAACCCGAACTAAATGCAATCTAGACAGCGTCTTTTTTGTCCTGGGTTCGAGTCCTAGATGTGACCGTATCCTTTTCTGATTTATCTGTTTCAGATTTTCGTTTAGAATTCGCTAATATTGTTTTCAATAATTAAACAGTAAATATGTATTCATAATGGATTCCCATTTTAATATGACTGAAGTTCAGGGGCGGCCACTTCATAAAGTCAATAAGGCAGTATCTTTTGGTCATTTGCATTAAAAAAAAATACGTACGTAATAGTGTTAGGTACTCGCAACTCGCAAGCAGGTACTGAATATTTATCGTTTTCAAATTCTTTCCATCTTTCCACCAAATACAAGTAAAACAATGACGCATTTCAGCCTCCATAAATTATGTAAATAAATAATATGGACCTAAAACCTGTAATGTTACTTTATTGATGCTAAAATCCCTTCCAACAGAACATTTCCATCCGCCATTGAACTGTCAGAATAGGACATCTTCTTTAAAAACTGAAGATTTCACTAATGATAATCTTGTTTACGGAGCAGAAGAAATGGTTATAATATCAGAACAATGAGACGCTTATTCGAATCAAATTGCTGCTATTCCAACTTACATCCGTCACCTTTGAAATAATAATTATAAATTTTACTTTCTACTTTGTTGGCAACTAGTCTTGTGAATAATTAAACGAACTAATTGGATGTCTTTTGCGTAATCAGATTTTTTAAGTTCGAGTACCTTCTAATTTGAGATTATCGTTAGGTAACTTTTGGTAGTTCAGAATTAGGTACTAATTTACTTTCGGTAGAGTACGCGATTTGTTCAAATCTATCTATTTATATAAAGAAGAGTGTCTAGGAGGTCTAACACGGACAATCTATGAAGTCCTACGTCAATAGGATATTGAAGAAATCCTGCATATAGAGTAAATTAGCGATATTTGCACGGTCAGAATATGATTCCAAAAGTAGGTAGATAAAAGCCGCTTCTTTTAGCGAGGCCTCCGAGGTGTCGGATAATTTGTCGATAAACAAAAATTTTTGGATAATATCATTCGCTATGCAAAATAACTGGCTTATTACTGAATGAAGGTGAATTAACAAATCTTTCAGAATTTAAAAAAAATCGTATGCACGATCCATAGAGTTAATTAATTCATCAGTTATGACTAAAGACGTCATGAACTAACATTAGTGTCTTAAACTATTTAGTGTCAAAAAGTACACGCGGATTGCTAATGTGTATCATAGTTATTATTTTAATTCGAAATTGTCAATTTATAAGTATTTTTAACTTTTATATAGCTGTCTGATGTTTAGTAATTGCACTGATTTCCATTTT